>NC_056743.1:1137748424-1137860924 GCF_019279795.1 Protopterus annectens | reverse complement strand
TATCAAACGTATTGCAGACCATGACAAATTAGTGACTTTCTATCCAAGATGACCAAAAAGGTGTTAGTAAGGGTGCAACATAAAAGATACAGTAAATAAATAAACTTCACATATATGGCTTATTTCACCATGAAAAAAACAATCTAGGCAAACAGTAATGTATGTTTAATAGCAGGAATATGAAAATACTGCAGTAGAGCAGTGATAATAAGCATACCAGAAAAGTGAAAAAAGTAGGAAATGAGAACTTCACGTGTTTTCACTGAGCATACAGGCAGACAGTACTTTAAGTTGTATGAGTGCTATTAATGTTTTGAACACCTTTACTGAATTATCACTCAAAACACAGGTAAAGATACATTTACATAAAAGAAAACAAACCATATTAACAAGTTCACAGTTAAAAACATTATACATCACATATCTGTATAACTAGCATCAATTCAACATTACATAAAATTGCTTAATTCCTGCCTTCCCTTAAACCTCACTCCTCTTCCAATACATTATTCTGCATGTGTTATCCCCAAAAAGTACAGTTGCGTAAAATCGTACCATAAAACAGTAGATGTCCCTCTCTTCACTGTTGCACTACTCTTTTAACATGAGCGATCCCCTGCCAAGGGCGGTCTGACATCCGGACAGTATACCAAAGCCTTTAAGTCGTTAATGATATGCCATACGTCATATGTATGCTCCCTGTGCAAGGCCTAGGGCATAAAGGTGATGTCTTGATGCATCACCCTCAGAATTGAGAGTCCCAGGAGGAACGCCAGCCCTAGGATACCAGAGGGTAATATACACATCCAGAGGGACAAAAGACCAGTGGGAGTAGAGAGGCAGCGAGCGGATACTGCAACAATGAAGAGAAGGAAATCTACTGTTTACATAAGACATTACCATTTACACAACTGTACTATGTCCTTCCATGTCACTGTTGCAGTATTCTTAACATGCGGGAGAGTGCAAAAGCTCAGGAACAAGACTGGGAGGAGGAAGGGCCAACAGAGCCTTCTAGGAACCCATAAAGAATGGCCCTAGCAAAACCAGCTCTAGACCTGGACATGACATCTAACTTGTAATGCTTGGCAAAGGTAAGAACCAAACACCAGGTAGCTGCCTCAAGGTTAGAATTAGTATCCACACCCTTGAGAAAAGCACCAGAAAAAGCCACAGCCCTAGTACAGTGATTCTTAACCAGAGAAGAAAGGCTCTTACCATGATAAGAATAACAGAAAGAAATAGCTTTAGAAATCCAAGAGGAAATAGTCTGCTTGGAAACAATCAAACCTAATGATCTAGGATGAAAAGAAACAAAAAGCTGATCAGATTTTCTAAAAGCTTTAGTTTGTCAAAATAAAACTGAAGTTGTCTATGCATATCCCAAGTGTGCAACACCTTCTTACTAGCTGATTTCAGAGAAGGCAAAAAAGTGGACAAATTAATACACTGATTAACAGACAACTCATTCACCACTTTAGGCATAAAAGGATAAAAGGATTGCTACAAAGAGAAGCTCTGTTCTTAAGAGAAACTAAAAAAAGGACGAACAGCCACAAGGGCTTGAAGCTCAGAGACGCAGAAGAAAGAGCTAACAAAAGAACAGTCATCCAAGAACAATGCTCTAAGGAAGCTAAAGCTGCAGGCTCAAAAGTAGCCAGAGTCAATTTCTCCAAAACAAAATTAAGATCCCAGGAAAAAGTAACGGGATTCCTGGGAGGTCTAATATGAAGAACGCCTTTAAGAAACTGTTTGGCCTCATACCTAGAGGCTAAAGGAGAAGTTAAAGGCAGACAAGCAAAAATAGCTGAGAGGTGGCTTTAACAGAAGAATATGCCAACTCAGCACTGAGCAAGTCACACAAATGAGAGAGAACCAAAGGAACATCCACAGTAAGTGGGTCCAGGTCACGAGAAAGACACCAAACAGAAAACCTTTTCCATTTGGACAGGTAGGATTTCCTAGCAGTGGACTTTCTAGCCTCCTGCAGAACCCGAAGCACATGCTCAGAAAATAGGTGCCTAAAGGGAATCCAAGTCCTATCACCCACAGTGTCAGTTGAAGAGTGGACAGGAGTGGATGGATGAGAGATCCCTTGCCTTGTGTAAGAAGACCCACCCTGTGAAGTAACTTGTGATGACTGCCCTTGGCTAAGTGCAGAAAAAGAGGGAACCAATGATGTCTAGATCAAAAGGGAGTCACCAGCAAGAATCTGGGAACATTCTGTTTTATCTTGCGTAGAACTTTTGGAAGGGGAGGGAAGGCATAAACATCCCCTTCCATGAAAAAGAGAGAGTGCCCACTTTCCAGGCCAGAGGATATGGAATCCTGGCACAAAATTGAAGAAGCTGCCTGTTCAGAGGGGAGGCAAAGAGGTCAAATTAAGGAATACCCCACTGGTGGATAATGTCCAGGAACACGACCCTGTGAAGCATCCACTCATGAGATTGTGTTACAGACGTGCTCAGAGAGTCTGCCACAAAATTCTGACTTCAAGGAATGTATACTGCCTGAAGTGTGACTTGGTAATGAATCGCTAACTCCCAAACCCGGAGTGCCAATCTTCAAAGCAGATAGGACCTTGTCTCCCCCCCCCCTTGTTTGCTGATGCACCACATTCACTGTGGTGCTGTCTGTAAAGATCTTTAACAGCCTTGGGGGAAAAAAATAGGATGAAAAGCAATGAGGGCCAACAGAAGAGCTCTCATCTCCTTGATACCGATGTGCTCCTTCTGCGGCTGAGGAGACCAAAGACCTTGCACCTTTAGGTTTACGAAGGAAGACCCCCAACCCTCGTCTAAGGCATCTGTGAACAGCTCCTGAGAAGGAAGTGAGGGTTGAAAGGGAAGCCCTGGATTCAAAGTCAGTTAGTGAATCCACCACTGAAATTCCAACTTGAGACATGGAAGAAGAGGGATTGGAAACTGCAGAGGATGTGCATGCTGAAGCCAAACTGACTTTAGATACCACTGAAGCTTTCCCATGTGCAATCTGGAGAAGGGAAGCATAGGGATGACGGATGCCATGAATCCCAGAGCCCATAGAAATTCCCTGGCTCAAGTCAAGGCCAGAGGAAGGAGGGAATGAAAAAAGGAAATCAGAGTCAATGCCTTGGGAGGAGGCAAGGATGCTAGCACAGGAACAGTTTGGATCATGCATCCCCGATAAACACGATCCCATGACTGGGACAGGAAGGACTTTTGAAAATTTACAGTGAACGCCATGCTTTGCAATACAGCTATGACCCACTGAAGGTGCTGTAAAAGAATCTACGGAGAGGAGGCTTGAATAAGCAGATTGTCTAAATAAGGAAAGACCTGAATGCCTTAGAGTCTGCTAAAAGCAATCACAAGAGATAGGCATTTGGTGAATACTCCTGGGGCAGTAGAGAGGTCAAAGGGCAAAACAGAGAACTGAAAATGCCAGGAAGCAATACAGAAAAGTAAAAGCTTCCTGAAAAGGAGATGAATAGGGATATGGAGATAAGCATCATTGAGATACAGAGAAAAAATAAAAGCATGAGGAAGCAGAAGAAAGAACTAAGTCTAAAACCATAACATTCAAAAGGAAGGAACCTTCAGAAATGTATTCAGGCGTGAAATATCCAGAATGGGTCTCCAACTGCCCTCTTTCCTGAGGACCAAAAACATTCTGGAATAAAAACATTTCACCCTTTGAGCAGCTGGAATCTCTTGAATACTTCCCCAAATTAGAAGACCCTGAAGCACCTCTGGAAAAGAGCTCAACTGGTCTTGAGGTGGCTGAGGAATGCCCAAGAATAGGGGGGGGGGGGGTTTCCAGACTTATGAAATACCACTGACGAATGATGGAAAGAGCCCAGGAATCCTGAGTTATGTTTAACCAGACAGGAAGAGACCAAGAAAGCTGATGTGAAAGAGGAACGTGGCTGGAAAGAATCAAGCAGTCAAACAACACCTGGTTTATCAGGAAAAGGAAGGCTTCTGAGCAGGAGGGGGGGTCTATGCAGACTTAGCAGGGGGAACCCTCTTACCACCCTTCTTGATTTAGGAGGACGATGAGACTGCCTTCTAACAAAGGCTGGTTTATTAGGACAGTTTCTCTGGAAATTTGGCAAACAAACATGTTTCAAGTCCTGTAACTCCTTGCCTTTCTCAAGCAGGGGACTTGAACAAATCAGCTGCAGCAGCAGCACCAAACAAACATTTGCTGTCCAGAAGAGCATCCATCAACTTAGCCTTAATATCATCAGGCAAACGTTGAAGCCGTAGCCAGGAATATCTCAACACCGAGCCAGAAGCAGCAGCCACAGAAGGAGCATCCTCTGCATCATAACTATATTTAATGGAACAGCAAGCTACCTGGGAGAAGCCCCTAACAGAGACAAGGCAGAAGTCTTTCCATCAGAAAGGTCAGAAATAACCTGGCAAGCCTAAGAAAGGAGAGCAAAAAATATCTGGTCATATGAGTCTGAGAATTAACAGCCCAAAAGGCAAGGGTTGCTGAAGTATAAACCATTTTACCCAGCCTTTCCGTAGTCCTGCTGTCTTTATCAGAAGAAAGAATTTGGCAAAAGGCAGTAATTCAGAAGGCTTGTCAGATGACACAGAAACCACCAAGGGGTCAGCAGATGGACATTTATAAAGGAATTTGCAGTTATCAGGCACTTTATAAAACCCCTCCATTTTTTTTTTTATTATTAGGAGCAGGAGACTGAGAGTCTGCGGCCTGAGATGCAGGAGAAAAGGCATCCAAATAAAACAGGAGGAAGAGCAGAGGGTCTAGGAGATTCCATTTGAAGGAGCTCATATCTTCTCTGCACGAGCTCATATCTTCTCTGCACTTCAGTAACTTAAGAACAATTCCATCATCCTGGCAATGGTATCCCCAAAGGAAATCTCCTCAAAAGGAGATTCAGGACTAGCAGGCGACTCTTCCTCAGAAAGTACAGTTTTGTACCTACCATAAATGTAGATTTTCGAGTGTATACCCTGCTGCAGTCATCACACTTGGGGTTATCCTGTCGTCAGGCGGTCCAGCAGTCAGCCCAAATTCCAAAGTCTTGGTCCGGCGTCGGTTGCTGTCGCTTCTTCCTTGACGGCAGTGCGCCAGGGGTATACAAGAGGCATCCGATGCCATTTTCTTCAGTTTTTCTTGCCCCAGATGTCAGGTGCCCCCCCCCCCCTCAAAAGGTGGTCAGTAGATAGTACCAAAAATAAAAGTGTAGCACAAAGAAATCATCCCTCCAGCTATAAGCAAATACACCACAAAGGTTGTATCAGATTGTAAGGTATTGAAAGGTTTTAGTTAGGTCAGAGGGGATGGAGGGAGGGTAACCTGGACTGCAGCAGGGTATACACTCGAACATCTACATTTATGGTAGGTACAAAACTGTACTATGTTCATCGTGTTACTCTGCTGCAGTCATCACACTTGGGTAGAATCACAAAGCTAAGGATGGGAGGTGGAGTCAAACAGGGTTAGAGGATTCTTGAAGGCCCTGCAAAACTGCAGTGGCGAAGCCAGCTCTAGTCTTAGAGTAAAGTGGTAAGTGACAGTGTTTTGTGAAGGTGTGTACTGAACTCCAAGTTGCAGCTTCCAGAATATCCTTGGTAGGCACCCCCTGAGGAAGGCTGTAGATGCAGCTGCTGCCCTGGTGGAATGGGGCCTAATGCTAGCAGGAACTGGTTTTCCATGGTGGGTGTAGCAAAAACGTATGCAATGTCCTATCCATTTGGAAATGGTCTGTTTTGAGATAGCCTTTCCTTGTGATGCTGTAGCATAGGATACAAAAAGCTGGTCAGATTTTCTGAAAACCTTAGTTTTATCCAAGTAGTAACATAGCTGTCTGTGAATGTCCAAGGAATGCAGGAGTCTTTCTCCTTTGTTATGCAGATTTGGAAAGAAGGTGGGTAAATGGATGGTTTGATTTAGAGCCACACTGGATACCACCTTAGGCATAAAAGGAGGGGTTAGTTCGTAGAGAAAGTCTGTCTTGATGAAAAATGAGGAAAGGTTCTACCGCCATTAGAGCCTGAAGCTCTGAGACTCTTCTGGCTGAAGTAATTGCTAGCAGCAAAGCAGTCTTCCATGATACAAACTTTAAGTCAGCTGAGAAAGCTGGCTCAAAAGGAGGTAGCGTAAGTTTTTCCAGAACAAAATTAAAGTCCCAAGTTGGTGTTGGTGCTCTCCTGGGAGGCCTAATGTTTTTGGCCCCTCTGAGAAACTGCCTTAGAAGTGGATGTGAAAATAAGGGAGGATCCGTGTTGTAGTGAGCTGCTGAGGCGTGGATTTTAATAGATGAAAAAGAAAGCCCTTTGTGTAACATCTCAGTTAAATATTGTAGAATCTGAGGTATGTCCGGCTGAAGGTTGTTTTGGCCTTTAGCTTGGTTCCAGGCACAAAACCTTTTCCATTTGTCTGAGTAGGCTTTCTTGGTGCTGGGCCTCCTAGCCTACAGAATAACATCCATAACAGCTTGTGAAAAAGGAGCTGGCTGGTTGCTTAGGTGATTTGCCATGCAGCCAAATTTAAGGTTTTGAGCTGGCTGTGTAGAATCTGACTGTCTTGCTGTGTGAGCAGATGAGTAATTTGTGGTAAAATCCATGGTGGGCCCTGGGCCATATTCCTTAATAGTGGGTACCAGTGCTGGCGTGGCCAGTCTGGGGCAATGAGTATCATTCGGGGTCTCTCCATCCTGACTTTCAGCAGCACCTTTGTGAGAAAGGGCAATGGAGGGAAGGCATATACTGTCAGCATTTTCCAACTGAATGAGAGTGCGTCCACTTTCCAAGCTTCATGGTGAAATGTCCTTGTGCAAAATTTTGTTAGCTGATAGTTTTGGGGGCTGGCAAACAGGTCTATGTCTGGGTGCCCCCATTTTTGAGTTATCATTGCAAATACTTGTGGATCCAGTTTCCACTCGTGGGGATCCATGATGTTTCTGCTGAGGTAGTCTGCCAATGTGTTCTTTTTTCCTGGCAGGAATTGAGCTTGTAATTGAACTTGGTAAGCCAGTGCTGTGTTCCACAAGGTCATTGCTTGCCTGCATAGAGGGTAGGAGTGTGTACCCCCTTGTTTGTTTATGTACCACATTATTGTGGTGTTGTCTGTCCTTATTATAAGCTGTCCTGGATGTAAGAGGTCCTTGAAGGCTGTCAGGGCATTCTGTACAGCTAGCATTTCTTTTTGATTGATGTGCAGATTCCTTTGATCTGCAGTCCATATGCCTTGAACGCACCATCCTGCCATGTGTGCCCCCCAGGCATAGTCCAATGCATCTGTTGTCATAGTTTGCCTGGCTGGGGGTAAGGTGAAAGGCTGACCCTTGTTGAGGTGACATGCCTGTGACCACCATAGAAACTCCTGTTGAAGGCAGGGAATGAGAGGTATCATTGTTTCCAGGCTGTGGCTGTGTTGAGTCCATACGCTTTTTAGGTACCACTGTAATTTCCTCATATGCAGTTTTGCAAATGGTATTAGTAGTATGCAAGACGCCATGAAGCCCAAGGCCTGCAGAATTTTTCTTGCAGGGAGTTGGGTCTTTGTTGCCTTTGTTTTGAAGTATTGAGTTAGTTGTAGTTGTTTGTCTGGCATCAGGTAAGCCATCTGGGCTGTTGTATTCAAGCTGGCACCCAGGAATGTCATATTTTGTGAGGGCACTAGTTTTGATTTCTTTTCGTTTACTGTGTACCCTAGGCAACTTAGGTGTTTTACAAAAGCCAGATGTTGTACGAGAGTGTCCTTGCTTTCTGCTTGGATGAGGCAGTCGTCCAGGTATGGGTATATTTGAATTCCTCTTTGTCTGCAGTATGCAATTACTAGTGCCAGGCATTTTGTGAAGACCCTGGGCGCAGTAGATAAGCCAAAGGGCAGTGCAGAGAATTGGTAATGGGTTGAACCTGCAATGAAGCGGAGGTATCTTCTGCAATTTTGTCTGATAGGGACATGCAGGTATGCCTCGAGGTCCAACATTACTAGCCAAGCTTTCTTTCCCAACATGGGAAGAAGCTGCTGTAGTGTTAGCATCTTGAATTTGGGTACTTGCAAGAAGGTGTTTAGAACTGAAAGGTCCAGAATGGGTCTCCAAGCATTGTCCTTTCTGGGGACTAGAAAGAGCCTTGAGTAAAATCCTTGGCCTTGCTCCTGTGTAGGTACCAGTTGAATGGCTCTCATGTCCATGAGTTGTAATTTGTTTTTGTGCATCTGCCCATTGATTTTGTGGCAGGTTTGGCATTCCTTTTATCCTTGGCAAGGTGTGGAAATGGAATCTGTATCCTTGTGAGATAATGTCTAGGACCCATTTGTCCTTTGTGACGATGTGCCAGTTGTCTGCAAAAAGTGCTAATTTTCCTCCCAAGGGAGCTGCCAAGAGAGTTTTGCTTGGCAGTTTGAGGTTTAAGTCATTGTGTTTGCCTTCTAGTAGTTTGGGACCTGTCTTCTCCTCCCTTCTGTGTTGCAGTGCCCCATTGGCGAGGTTTGTAAGGGATTTGTGCTTGTCCTCTGCCCCTTGGGCCTGTATTTACCCTCTGTGGTCTGTCAGAAGCTGGAAAGGACCAATTTTTTGTTGGCCAATTTCTGCTGAAGCATGGGGGCTGTACCTGTAAGAAATCTTTAACTGTCTGCATAGATTTTGCCTTATGCTCCATTTTCTTTAAAACCTCTTCTGCTTTAACCCCAAATAAGACATCCTGCTGTAAGGGTGCATCTAGTAACTTTGTTTTAACATGATCAGGCAGAGTTTGTTCCTTTAACCAAGCATGCCTACGTATAACAGATCCAGTAACAGCTGCTCTACAGGAAGCTTCCAAGGAATCAAATCCACATTGTAAAGTATGTTTGCCCACCTGCTCAGCTGCATGCAACAGATTCTGCATTTCCTTGAATTCAGACTGTTGAGGGTGCGTGCTCATCTTTTGTTTTATTTGAGACATTAGGAATTGCTGGTATTTAAGCATGTGAAATTGACAATTTAGTGCTCTCATAGCCAGAGTAGCTGAGGTGTAAACCTTCTTCCCCCACTTATCTAGTGCTCTGGAGTCCCTTTCAGAGGGTACAGGATTTTTGGCCATAGAAGCCTTAGCCCCTTTGGGACCCTGGGAGATTGTCTCTGGATCAGCAACAGGGCTTTTGTAAAGGAATTTGTGAGTCAGGCACTCTATAGTATCTATCTGGTTTGGCTGGAGCAGGAGGCAGAGAATCTGGATTTAGACTAGATTCTAAATAAACATCATCCACAATGTCTAAAACTGGGGGGATAGCAAGTGGTCTGTGCTGGGGGAGTAAAAGAAACTCTCGGTGCCTTTTCTTTGAGTCGGAGTAGTCCTGACCTTCCCAGTGGAAATGTTCCCTCATGGTATGTAAGGTTTCCCCAAAGGAATAGTCTTCAGGGGGAGAAGCTGAGGGAATGGAATCTTCAGCATCAGAATTTTCATAAGGGGGAAAGGAGTAATCCTGTTCCTCAGAGGAGCCTGAGGAAATAGACACTTTATCAGAGGAGGCATAATCCTCCTCTTGTCTAGACCTTTTGTCGGGGGGGAGGGGGGGCTGGGAACCCCTGATTAAAGAAATCAAATCTTCAGCCATTTTAAGCATTTGTTTCTTAGGCATGGGGCCTTGAACTGGAGACTGAAGTGCAGTCTGTTTTGGTTTTAGAGGAGTCGTAAGCTTAGCATAAGATTTTATGGTGAGAGTAGTCGGTCTGAAGACACCTTCTGAAACCAAAGGTGTTTCTACAGCACCGGCTTCTCCTTCTGCAATGTCGTCGGTAGGGCCTAAAGAAAATGGCTGCGTCGGCCTAGAACTCTCTGCTAGAGAATCCAAAGTGGTCTGAGGTTCCAATTCTGCGGTAGCCAGGGGCTGCGTAGGCACCTCACTGAAAACCGGAGGACCAGCGACCGGCCCAGCCGAGGCCTCGGAGTCTGGCTGGGATCTAGGCTGCCTGTCTTAATCTTTGCATTTTTTATGCACGCCGGTAGTCGGTTGCTCCGACGGCATATTGTAATTAAATTTCCTACCAAAGTAGTGTCGTGCGAAATCAAAGCGTCGCTTTATGGTTCGCTCATTGAACCTAGCACAAAACCGACAACCAGTGACGTTGTGGTCTGGGCCTAGGCAAGGTATACAATTAGAATGAAAATCCTTATGAGGTATTTGCTTCCCACAAGAAATGCAATTGTTAACTTTTTCTGACATCGGACTGAGGCAAGAAAAGGTTCCCCAACAGGGTACTTAGCTTTGAAGACTTCGGACTGAAACTCGATTCGAAAATCTCAGGTGTCGGCCGACCGGCACTTGCGAACTGTTTCTGCTTCGGGCACAGCGCGGCAAGAAAGACTGGAGAAAATGGCGTTGGATGCCTCTTATATACCCCTGGCGCACTGACATCAGGGAAGAAGCAACAGCAGCCGACGCCGGACCAAGACTTTGGAATTTGGGCCGACTGCGAGACCGCCTGACGACAGGATAACCCCAAGTGTGATGACTGCAGCAGGGTAACACGATGAACATCCATAATCCAATGGTGAAGGAATCTGTGTAGAATAGGTCAGGGATTTCTCATCAGAGTCCTTTTCTTCTCCTTCGCAGGAATCCTGATCCCTAGACCTATTGAGGAGGGAAGATGATCAAGAAGCTGGGACAGAGACCTCCTGAGGAAGCGTCAAGGCCATAAGAGCACTGAACAAACCCTGTGAAAATTCTGCCATTCACTTTGAGGGCCCTTGTGAGCATAAGTATGTTTTGTCTTTTGCGTCTTTTTTTAAAGGGACGTCTGCCTTAAGAAAGTAGAAGGCTCCAACGCCAGCCTACATTCAATAATGGTAGTCGGGACTTCCTCCCTAACCAGTATCTTAGGAACCCCCCCCCCCCCCAGGCCCTTCAATGATAATCATTTGCTGTTCCTCCTCAGCGTCCGAAGCAGATATTTGGAAGGCCTCCGGGGTCGTGAGAGAAACCAGAACCATGCAGGCCACTGAAACAGTCACATTAGAGGAATCCAGCCCAGAATCCGTGCAGGCTTTCATCAGCCTGAAGAGAGACATCCAGTGGAGGAGGCACAGACGAAGAATCCGAATTTGATCTTCTTCTTCGAAGACGGCTGGCCCTCAGGCCGGGAAGGAAGTACCTTCCATAGTGTCTTTCACTAAAAGCTTTATACACTGGTTTTCAAGACAAATGAAGAGGGATGAAAGAAGATTATGCAAGGACTTTGGAATAAAAGCCTGACAAATGGTAAAGGACATATGGGCATGAGAAGCTCCTAAACAAAACAAGCACTACTTGTGATAGTCATTATGGGGACTCTCTCTCTCACACTGGCATTTACCCTTTCTGGATGAAACCCCACAACACAACAAACGCTATAAGCAAAAAAGGATAAGTCAAAACCCCCAACAGGGCACTTATTTGAATGGCTATGACTCGGGCAATCAGACTGATGATCAAAGATGGCTCTCCGAATGGCAGCAAAGAAGTTCTGAGGATGATTCGTCCCAACATCACCTTTATATCCCTACCGTACACCAAGTCCTGAGAGCATGCGTGTGACATATGATGTACTGTTAACAACCTAAAGGCTTTGTTATACCAGCCTGGATATCGGGCATCCCTTAGCAGGAGATCCCTTATGTTAAGAATACTACAATAGTGGACGTTTTCCATTTTTTTCTATGCAATTTGCTCCTACCATTTTCTAAAGCTCCCACTTCCAGTTCTTTTATCGCAGTTGCAATATTCAATGCATCAAATGTAGGTTTAGATTTTGATTTTCTAGTAACTGCTTTTTGGCACACACCATAATTATATGTAACAGGGCCTTACTACGTCTATGAAGTTCAGATCATGTATAATATCCTGTACAATCAAAGTTAACACAAGGACCCTTCCTTTCTCTCACTAGCTCCTTATTTCTGTAGTAATCATTCACACCTTCACTCCATACTTCTCTCCTCACATCTCTTACAATTACACCTACCTGTAAGCTTATCCTTGCTGTACTTAATGACAGCTGCTTAAATGTAACTATGTTTCTGTTGAAACTAGTATTTTAAATTGCTGGTACTATTATATAGTTTTATGTCACATGTTAAATAATGCTACTAGTCATTATTGTACTGTACTGTGCACATTCAAATTTAAGACTATTATTGTGTGTATAAATGTTAATTGTGGAGCTTATCTCCCAGACCTCCACTGAAAAAGGACCCATGTCCAGTCGGACTTTCCCAGTAACCAAATGTAGAATAAAAAATAAACTGTATACCAACTCAAAAAAAAAATTCCTTAGTTATATCCATTTGCTCACCCAATATTTCTGATAGAATACTCTATGAAATTTTTAAAGTCTGCCAACTCATTACACTCCAAAAACGTATGTTCTCAGTTACCCGTTTCTTCCCAATGATACCCCCAACATCTGGCATCTACCAGAGGAAAATTCTTCTGAATCTGCTTGGGGTACAAAAATACCTATGCAAACACTTCCAAGCACATATACTACATCTTCTAGACTTTGCTGCATATTTTGGTGACACACACATACATATATATATATATATATATATATATATATATATATATATATATATATATATATATACACACACACACACACACACACACACACACACACACACACACACACACACACACACACACGTCCACCCATCGTTTCTTTGTGAATTGCTTATCCAATCGTTCTTCCTAATCTTTTCTAATCTCTGCTGATTGATTTCTATAGTTATCATGCAATATTTTATTTTGCCCTACTAATCATCCCTTTTTTAAACAGCAGCTTCTGTTCTGGATTCAACTAAAACCACTATGACAGCAGATATTTCACTTAGGATTCCCCTAACCCTTTCTCCCTGGCTATACTCTGATAAAAATCCCTGAAATGGAAGACTGTCTCTAGCCTGCAGTCCAAAGGTTTAATTGGCATCTTCCCATTCTATTACCTTTCCCTCTCTAGTTATTTGCTCCCGATACCTTGGTTCCTTTTTAAGTTTTCTTGAGGAAATTCCAGCCCCTATTGCCTATTCTCTGTACCCCTAATTGCAGTCATCCCAATCTGTAAAATCTCCTTTCTCCATTCACATACTGGCTTACTTCTTAGAATACTTTCTGCTGTTTTATGAATATAAAATTTTCTGTATGGCTGCTGTTCTTCTTGAGGATCCGCATCCAAAATCCCACTCTCTCCTTATTGCTTGAATTTCCTCCCAGTGTCATTATCACCCCTTTCCACTCTGAATTACAGGTTTCTGCTTGTATTATGTATGAGAGTCTGTGTAGCTCTAAACACCCCTTCAAATCAGATAATCCTATGCCACCTTGTTCAATTGGAAGAATCAAGTTATCCCACTTGGCCACTGCCCTCTACCCCTCCAAGATAAATTCCTTCAACTCTTTATTAACTGCTGTCAACAACTTCATGGATAAAGTACTTCTATGAAAACCTAACAAACCCAAACAGATGCAAACGAGTGCTGAATTCTTGGGACTCTGAGGAAATGAATGAATGAATTTCAACAAACGGGCATGGCAAGAATAAACACAATGACTGGAACAGTTACAATATAATGCAGAAGGTGACAACTCACATATGCAAGCAGTAAACAGTTTGTGAAAATGAGAGAGAGAGAGAGTTAAATGAAACAAACTGCAGTAAACCATGTCTAATTTATGCCAAGTGTAAAACCATTGTTACAAATTTCAGATTGTTCTTTTTTCGCCCAAACATTAGAATCAACTGGTGATATATCTGACAATGCTCTCCTGGTTAAGTAGTTTGGTGATATCTAACAAACAAAAGTGCTTACTGTGTGTTACTGATTGTTAATAAATCTTGGATTCATTTGGATTCCGGTCTACGTGGCACACTGTTCAGTTCATCTATGTTTAACATCTCAGAAGGCAAATGTGTATAACTTATGGAAGAACTGGTACTATATGGGAACAAACAAGGTCTGTATGAGCTTCATATAACTGTAATTTTTTTTTTAACTGTTGAAACCTGCAAAATTTACTTTGAACTTGGTTATGGAAAGGGGAAGCTCCTTTGCAGACACAAATGTTCCTAACCAAACTTTCACAACTTTTGGCATGAGAAATAGCATTTGCAATTACACTAGGAAACCATTGTGTGTGTGTGTGTGTGTGTGTGTGTGTGTGTGTGTGTGTGTGTGTGTGTGTGTGCGGTAGTACTGAAACCTTCATAGTCATTACAGTGTGAGGCAGACATATCCATACTCACCACATGAGATGCCACCTGTTGGTATTTCATAAGCTCTTCTGGTTTTACCAGTTCCTCTGGCACAGTCTTTCCTCTCTACAGAAAGGGAGGACAAAAAGCACAATCTTATGAAATGTATATTAGAAGTATTGTAACAACCTCAACAACAATTTCTAATTTCCTGAGTTACAGTGCGTACAAACATTTTGCGACCATACTCCTCAGCATTGGCTAACACTTCACACTACTGACATCCTTACATGCTTTTTAGTCCGGTAACGTATCTGCAAATGTACTTCTCTCCCAGACAACTAAGCTTAATGCTCAACCCCCCTTACAGCAATTTTCCAGATAGTAACCTCCATTAACAACCTGTATCCCACCCAGAGATATTCTTCTACAAATGCTACATGAAGCTGCTGCATTGCTTCTTTTAGTTATACAGTTTTTCTTCACAACAATATATTATTTACTTAGGAAATATCTTTACACTAGAAGGCAGCTTCCCTACTACTATTTTTTAAGTAACACCACGTTGTACACACAATCACTGACCTGCAATTACAAATACAAAAATAACATTACCTGCATTTCATTCTTCTCTCTAAGTAACTAATTTACTTTTGTGTAAGGACTGACAAATAAAGAATATTGGCTGACAATTTGCTTACCAATACACATTACGTAAAACAAAATGCAAAAATATTTATACAAACAGCAATATAAGGACCATACCTTCTTTCTCTCTGTGGTGAGCACTGTAGCTTTGTCTTGAAGCTAAAATGAGAAAAAAAAACATTAATAAAACCATCCAATGATGTGTACCGACTCTGTCACATTTATTGAAGCACCTTCACAAAGCCAGAGTAACCATTTTTCTCTCTTTTTTAAACCAGGGAACAGGTTAGAAACATTTCCTTTAAATCTGACTAAGCACAATACCACTCCTCTGTGTGTTTGGAAATATATATGATTACTTCTTGTTTCGTCATAAAAAATGCAGTGATTGCCAACTTAAAAGATACTCAATCAGATTGATACAACAATAATGGTAAAATAGCCTACAAACATAAGCAGGAAGCCTTCACATTTATACATCTCCACTGTGATACACAGCCAACACAAACCCAGATGATTTACTATTAGCTGAAATTTCATATATCATAATTTAAGGGTTTATATAGCTAACAAAGCCTTTTTGTGTGTGTGTTTTATTTTAACTCAGCAAGTTATACTGTTCTAATATAAATTGTTTGCCTTGGCAAATACTTTTCAACTTCTTTAACATGTATGGGATCAAGACTGTGCCAACCAGAATTGTAATCACAACTAATTTTCATATGATTATAGCCTTTAACCATGTCATTGAGTGTGAACAGTTTTGTATCATTGTATCTTAAACTTTAGAATTTACAAACATAATAGAAAAAAATGCCAGTCTGGCTTGGGTAGTGGCTGGAAAAGGCTCAGGTCTAATTCAATTATTCACAACTAACAAATATGTAAATTAACAAATTATTATTTGTCCACCATAAATCAAGAGAAGGACACTGTGCTACAATCACTGATGTAAAGGGCTAAAATTCTAACCCAGGTGACCAAAGTTTTATTAGCATCTCAGGCCCCTGCTGGTGCTGCTGCAAAAGGAAGTCAGGAAAGATAAGGCTTAGTCTGTCTGCTTATCTTCATGGGGAGGGGAATGGGGTGGTATCTGAATGGGGCAGGCTCTTAATGGTAAAGTAGCTAAGACCAGAAATCTCACACAGATGTGCCATCTACAGGAGGGGGAAGTGCCAAACGATTGTGTCACACACACACAGGTGTGGACCTGCACCACAAAGGACCACTGCACGCCAATATCTTGGATGCTACAAGGAATGACAAAAGTTAAAGCAAAAATCCTTGATTAGTTCACCTGATTCACTCCAGGGGAACAAACAAGCCCACTGTCCAGCTGTGGGGAGCACTCAGAGCCTCTGTCACAGTTACCCTGTGGGTGAGGCATAGTTTAAGCTATGCTTTGTTAACAAATTCCACTTCTCATAGACAGGTCCAAAAAGTACTCCAAAGTCCCAATCCCTCTGGATGCCTGCAAGCTGTCTTCCTAATGATCCGTGTATCAGGCATCTTCCCTCTCCTCTAAAAAAAAAAATACATGAAGGCCTGCAGCCACTTTCCTTGTCACCCCATCCTTGGTCAACCCACCTGTACCAGTGCCAGCAATCAAACACAAGTCAACAGCAATGCAGGTAGGCACCATGCTTTGGTCTCAGTCAGCTCTTACACACTGCCATACAGGTATTAATGTTTCAGCATAGCAAGCCATGGCTCCAAGTTGCTAATTAGTTTCAGCCTACACATCCGGACTTAGTTCCCATAGCCTACATCTGTATACTGTGCATGTCACTTATCTAACAAATTAAAAACAAACTACACTTACGTCTCAATATTAAAAGCCAAATGCAACCATACCTTCTGAATAATCTCCGGTGTCATTGCAAGCACCTCCGCCAACTCAATAGGTTCTCCAGCACCCTGCAAAAAAATGAAAGAATATTAGACTGGATAAGAAAGCACAGGGAGGATGATCTGTCGATTCCTTACAAAAAAAGACATGTCATTCTTGGCCTCCCTCTAAAACGGTGAAATCAATTTATCTAAATCTACTTAAAAACATACCCGTGTACTCTAGGGGAAAAAAGCATGTAAATGACAGCTAAAACTCCCACTTCACATTCCTTACCATAAGCTGACCTGCCCATAACATAATTCGGTACTTGGGCACTAGGCGAGATACCATCACACCCACCTACCCTGCTGGAACGAATAAATGAAGCAGCATGCACAGAAATATGGTGTGGTCAGTTCTGTGCACTGAAATATCTTGATAAGACCTCTCTCTGTAGCAGTAAATGTTTTATTTATATTTATTTATTGACATTTGTTAACCGGGTTAGTCCAACTGGGTTTTGGCCCATTTTCAGTGGAGACCCCAGGAGAAAAGCTCCAGAAATACATAAAATCAATTTTGATAAAGAGAATTGTAATAAAAAAAGAAGTTATGTTCTTACCATAACGTTCCATGTGGAGTGTTCATCTCGCCTTTGTTCTTACACACGGGTTCGGAGCCGATCCTCGGCTCCGAGTCGGCCACATAGCAAAGCTCTGCATCTAAGAGAAGCTCGAGACCAGGCTATATCCCACAATCCTCCCTGCCATTACTCAGATCTAGTTTGCAAGCAAACCAGACTAACAATAACCCTGAGGTGCTAAGGCTACATACTGCCACAAAAGAAAAAATTTAGAGACACCATCTCACTGACAAATCAACTAAGGGTAACAAAACATACCCGGAAGAGGTAAAGACATGTGGACCAGACTCTAGTCCTACTCGTTCTTCCAAACACGTGAGGGAGGGAAGGGGGGAATGTAAGAACAAAGGCGAGATGAACACTCCACATGGAACGTTATGGTAAGAACATAACTTCTTTATGTGAGAGTGTTCAATCTCGCTTGTTCTTACACACGGGTAGCGTCCCTAGCTCCGTCACCCTGAGTGACTCATGGAAGAACGTTCCTGAGCACAGTGGAACCAAAATATGTCCCGTCTTTGGAGGCTTTGTCAACCCTATAATGAGCGATGAAAGTATGTGGTTTAGACCACGTGGCTGCTGCACAAATCGTGTCCAAAGGCAGGCGAGCTGCATGAGCCAAGGAAGTGGAGACGGACCTAGTAGAACGGCCTTTTGGTTTGGTGGGTAAGGCCTGATTTGACTTAGAATACACAAAGGCTATACAATCAGCAAGCCATTTAGAAAGCGTACGTTTTGTAACTGCCATGCCCTTTTTATCGTCTGCAAATGCAACAAAAAGTTGATCTGTTTTTCTGTAGTCTTTAGTCCTGTCTAAATAAAATCTGAGTTGTCTGTGGACATCTAACTTGTGCAACATATATTCCAACTTGCTGGTATGGTTCTTGAAGAAAGTAGGGAGTTCAATGGACTGATTAATATTTATGACAGAACATACTTTAGGAAGGAAGGACGGATTTGTTCAGAAGAAACTCTATCTGGGTGAAAAATTAAGTAAGGCGGTTTAATTGACAGTGCTTGCAGCTCTGACACTCTCAGAGCTGAAGTAACCGCTACAAGAAAAAGAGTCTTCCACGACAGAAACTTCAGGGGGCAAGAAGAGGCTGGTTCGAAAGGTAGTAACATTAGTTGTGACAACAACAAATTTAAATTCCATGGGAATAAAGGGTCTCTGACGGGAGGTCGAAGATGGAGGGAACCTTTCATAAAAGCTTTACAAAGCCTGTGGGACATAATAAAAGAACCGTCCTCACCAACATGGAAGTTGGATATGGCAGCCAACTGCACTCTTAATGTGGAAGTAGAGGCCCCTTCATGGAAAAGGATGGAAAGAAATTCTAGAATTTTATGTAAAGGAGCAACCAGGGGGTCCAAGTGTTGACTAGATGTCCAGTACACAAAGCATTTCCATTTATTGTTGTAGAGTTTTGTGGTGGAAGCCTTATGAGAGGCAACCAAAATGCACTGCACTGCCGGAGAAAGTAGATCAGACCTGGCTAGGCGGGGAAGTGGAGCAGCCAAGCTGCTAGTTTGAGGGATAGAAGAGACGGGTGAGGAACTCCCGACGAATGTGTCAGTAGATCTGGTACTGGGTCCAGGATCCAAGGTTCCTCTGTTTGATGGGTTCGAAGAAAGGGGAACCCTATCTGTCAAGGCCAGAATGGGGCTATGAGTATAATTGTCCTTTCCAGATTCATGGCTTTCTGGAGAAATCTGGGAATCAAGGGGATAGGTGGGAATGCATATAGGAGACCCGGGGGCCAATCGTGTATCAGTGCGTCCCTGGGGACATCCCCTGGAGGGGGTAGAAGGGCAAAATAGCTTCTGCATTTGGTATTCATCGGGGAGGCGAATAGATCGCAGCAAGGCTGGCCCCATTTGCGGAAAATTATTTCCGCCACTTGTAGTTTGAGGGACCACTCGTGAGGTAACAGGATGGCTCTGCTCAACCTGTCCGCAATGACGTTGGATGACCCTGGGATGCGCGTTGCTATCAGAAAGCGACCCGTGGACTCTGCCCATTGCCAAATTCTCATGGCCTCTCTGCATAATGGGTAAGATCTGGTTCCCCCTTGTTTGTTTATGTACCAGACTACAGACATGTTGTCTGTCTGAACTGCTACTGTCCCTAGAGGTAGGAGGGATTGAAAGTGTTGCAACGCCAAGAACACCGCCCTCATTTCCAGAACATTTATGTGCAGGTTGTACTCGATGCTGGACCATTCCCCTTGGACTGTTCTTCCCTGAAAAAGTCCCCCCCACCCCATCAGGGAAGCGTCCGTGGTTATAGTGGCTGTCAGATTTGGTAGAACAAATGGACGACCCATAGTGAGATCCTGGCTGGACACCCACCATGAGAGGTCTCGCTTGCAAGAATCTGTTATCAGAATCTCGTACTTTAGGGTAACTGTTGGAACGACCACTGCATGAACAGCAGCCATTGGAGGAGCCTCATGTGCAACCTTCCCATGGGAATCGCAATCAGGGACGCTGCCATGAGTCCCAAAACTTTCAACACCAATTTGGCCGGGGCTTTCCTGCATTGCAGCAGCAGAAGAACCTGTTCCTTGAGGGATGAAGCCCTTACTTGCGGGAGCTTTACCAATGTTAAACGTGTATCTAGGTCCGCTCCAATAAAAGAAATATGCTGTGAGGGCAGTAAGACAGATTTTTTTGAAGTTTATGGAAATCCCTAGGTGGGAACAAAGGTTGACTGTATAGTCTCTTGCTTGTATGAGGAGACGTTCGGTGGTGGCGGTGAGGAGCCAGTCATCCAGATAGGGAAACACCCGGAATCCTAGACATCTCAAGTGAGACGCTACCACTGCCATGCATTTGGTGAATACCCTGGGGGCTGAGGTGAGCCCAAAGGGCAGGGCTCGAAATTGAAAATGACTGGCTCCCAGCCGGAAGTGCAGGTGATCTCTGAACGTTCTGGCCATCCTGATGTGGTAGTACGCGTCCTTGAGATCTGTCGAGCACATCCAGTCGTCCTTCTGTAAAAATGGAAGGATCGATTGAAGCGTGACCATCCGGAACTTTTCCTTCTTCACGAAGGTATTGAGATTGCTGAGATCCAAAATGGGTCTCCAGTCCCCTGTCTTTTTCGGAACTAAAAAGAACCTTGAGTAAGTTCTGGATTCTTTTTGGTCTGCCGGGACTGGCTGAATGACTCTTTTTTGAGCAGCTTTGAAATTTCTATTGCTGCTTGGCCTCGCAGACGGGGTGGCACATCTGGAGACCTTCTTTGTTGGGGTGGAGTTGACATAAGGGGTATTTTGTATCCTCTGGTTACAATGCTTTTTACCCAAGAGTCTGAGGTAAGAGTTTGCCAGGCCTGTGTGGGTATAAAGCCAAGCGACCCTCGACTGCCTCCAGAGCAGGACAGTCAGGCCCCCATTCAGGAGTGCTGGAAAGGCTTACCAGGGATAGTATCCCTGTCACCTTGGTTCTGCAGACCCCCTCTGCCGCCGGGGCGGCGTCTTCCATGTCTGCCCCCCCTCTGCCTCTGGGGGGGGGTTCACTCTGTGTGGCCTGGAAAGATCCCAGAGTTCTACGGAACCACATTTTTCCGCCTCGTTGCCCTTTGGGGTACCGTCTGGATGGAACGGAAAAACGGACTCCGACAGCAGACAGAGTCTTTCCTTCCTGCTCACACCGAGTTAATGTCTCTTTCACTTTGGGCCCAAAAAGAGTGGCACCATCAAAGGGGGCGTTGGCGAAAGAAGACTTTAAGGCTTCCGCAAAAGAGCACAGCCGCATCCAGGATGGTCTTCGTAGAGCAATCGCTGAAGCTGCGGCCCTACTCGACCCTTCAGCCGCATACGAGATGAGCCTCATGGACGAGTTCACTACGGAGGTAAGGGTGTTAAGTTGTGCTGTCACCTTATCTGAAACAGCAGCATCTGTGTTACCCTGGAGGGTATCTCTCAGCTCCTTGAGGAGATCCCTCTGTAGTCGTGTAAAATGTGTCAAATAGTTTAGCGAACGCATGGAAAAAGTCGCTGAACTAAAAATGCGCTTCCCGTATCTGTCCATAGTCCTAGAATCCTTATTAGGAGGATGAACAGAAGAGGAAGACTCCGACATCTCCTTTTTAGTGGCTGCGGCCACCACCATAGCGTCAATGGGGACTCCTTTTGTGAGATAGGTCTTATCCTGGGGAGCAGTAATAAATTTACTTGGTTTTCGAGGGGCCAGTTCCACTGTGCCCGGTGTCTCCCACGCCCTTCGAGCAATCAAATCCATTAACTCATCGAAGGGCGGAGTAACCCAGGAGGTAGAAGGTTGAGCACCAAATGCCTTCAGCAACACCGACTCGTCCTCAGTGGGGGCTAGGGACTGCCAATCACTCCTCTATTTTAATATCTCCAAGATGTCCGCAAATGAGACATCCTCGGAGGGGGATTTTGGGGACCCCTCTGACTCATCCAAGTCAGTGTCAGAAGTTAGAGATTCCTGTGGGGAGTCTAAGTGCCTCCTCTTGCACAATCTTTTCCTCGGGACCTCATCGGAGGGGGATTCCGGTGAGGCCTCCGAGGAACAGGGGGCATCCTCTAGGGATGGCTGAGACAATGGTGCTCCATGCTTTGGATGTGTCGTGGGAACAGAAACAGAGTGGCTCCTTAAGGGAGGGAGAAGACGCGTCCGATGTAGTGGTTGTCTGTGTAGACAAAACCTTCCTCATAAGGTCAAAAACCCCTGAATCTCGGGTCGAGGACTCCCCCGGTTCCGAAGAACATGGAAGAGGTTCCGAAGAACATGGAAGAATCCGAGGCACGGGGCCCATGGGTCTCGACCCCGAGGACGGAGCCGAGCCGATCTGCACCGAGGCCCCGAGAGGGAGAGTCGGAACCGAAAGGTCGGTACGACTCTCGGCCCCGGAACCAAGGAGAGATCGTCGACTCCGCAACTCACCTATCGGTTCCGATGGAGTCGAGGTAAATGGTGTCGATCGTGCAATGGATGGTTTCGGCACCGAGGGCTCCACTTTCATCGGTTCATCCTCTTCCGGCTCCGAAGACTGGATAGGTCTCGAAGGAGGAGCTGTTGGAGATAAAGGAAGGCCTTCTAGTTTCGACACCAGCTGGGAGGAAACTGCAAACAATTTGGAAAGGGCCGTGTTCTCCATAAGTTTCTGCACGACACGATCCACATCAGTATCAGATAATGGTCTGGAAGATTGGGTCGAAGGGGCCGAAGATGGCACCGACCGAAGAATAGACGGTGGCGGTAGTTCCGATACCGGTTCCAAGACCTGGGGCTCAGTGAGAGACAAACGTTCGACGCTCGTTCCCGAAGTCTGTGGAACCGGCGAACGAACTCTAGAAGATGTACTCTGAGCCAATGACATGGGCTCAGACATCTTCGACCCCTTCGAAGACTTAGAAGCCTGGTCAGACTTGTCCAAGGCCTCTTGGAAGGCAGGCTTAAGAAGCCCCCTATCAATAAGTTTCCTGCGTCTATCTGTCATGACCCTCCCACTGAAGGAATGGCAAATAGAGCAATCCTCTTGCAAGTGGAGAGGGCCAAGACAGTAGACGCAGGAAGTGTGGTTGTCAGTGATGGACATTTTCTGTCCACACTGACACCTTTTGAAACCAGAAGAGGTATTTAAAGTTTAATAGTTTAAGTTTAAAAGAATTTACAGTTAAGTAAGGGTAGGCCCCAAAGGGAAACCTATAAAAAACTAACTATAATATACACACAAACACACTATAGTATAGAAATATAAAATATCCACAAAAAACTATAGGAGAATAATAACTTTTGAAAGAAGAAAAAGAAGAAAAAAAGACCATCTTATCTGTCTAACAACTAAATCTCTGGTCCGAGCTCTCTGTAGCGATGTGACCTGTTGCAGCGGCAAACTAGATCTGAGTAATGGCAGGGAGGATTGTGGGATATAGCCTGGTCTTGAGCTTCTCTTAGATGCAGAGCTTTGCTATGCGGCCGACTCGGAGCCGAGGATCGGCTCCGAACCCGTGTGTAAGAACAAATGGTGAGATTGAACACACTCACATCTCAGGTTACATTCATAGAGGTATCAAATACACGTAAGTAGACAATACAAAAAAATACAAGAAATATTATTCTGCTATTCCTTTTTTTTTTGATAGAATTGCGAATAAGGTGTGAAGGGGTTAAAGTTTGCATTGCTTTAAAGGGTTTATAAGGGAGGAGGGGAAGCAAGTTCTGGAGTTGAGTAGATAGGTTTTTAGTTGGTTTGTGAAATGAGAGGTATGAGAGATGGAGCGTATGTTGAAGGGAAGTTTGTTCCAAGCATGGGCAATAGTGTGTAGAGTAGTTTGCCTACAGACTTTTTTGGTTGTTAGATATCAAGTAGCTGTTGATTTGAAGCACAAAGGGACCGGGGTGGAGTGTACAGAGAGATACAGGAAGAAAGAGATGGACAGAGTGAAGGTTTATAGAGTATCGAGTGAAGCATGTGAAATTGATACAGTAGAAATAGTTGTGGAAGTTCAAGCCAATGTAGGGAGTCTAATGCAGTGCAGTGATGCGAGTTATATGGGGAGTTAGTGATGAATCTGGCAATTTTATGGTAGGTTTGTTGGAATTTATTCATAGTAGTGGTCTGTATGTTGGTTAAGACTGGAGCTG
The DNA here is from genome assembly GCF_019279795.1 of Protopterus annectens. NCBI lineage: Eukaryota > Metazoa > Chordata > Ceratodontiformes > Protopteridae > Protopterus > Protopterus annectens. The sequence continues at coordinate 1,137,836,999 of NC_056743.1, read as the reverse complement.
CATAGAGGAGGAGTGATTTTTCCCAGGCTGAGTCTGGTGTCAGGTGTGAGATTTTTTTGTTGCGATATAGTAGCCCTAGTTTTTGGTGGGTTTTGTTTATAGATTGAAGTATGTGAAGGTTAAATTTAGTTTATCATCAATGATAACTCCTAGTAGTTTGGTGTGATTATCTGGTAAGATTGTAGTGTTGCTAAGAGATGTTATGACAAAGGAAGATTTGTGGTGAGAGAGAGAAAGAGGGGAAGAAAAAGTAAGAGTTTTGTTTTTTGGGGTTAAGAATGAGTAGGTTGTCTGAAAGCCAATGTTCAGTGGTTAGTAGATTTTGTTGGGTTTGGGTCTGTAGATCAGGGATGTTGTCAGAAATAGATATGTGTGGAGTCGTCAGCATACTGAATAAGGAAAGATTCTTTACAAGAGGTGTGCAGATCGTTGGTGAATATGTTAAATAGTAGGGGTCCTAAGATGGACCCTTGGGGTACCCCAGTGGAGATAGGAAGAAAGGGAGAGCAGGATGAGAGCCATTTGACAGATTGTTCTCTGCCAGATAAGTAGCTAGAGAACCAGTTGAGTGTGGGGGGGGGGTGAAATTTGGCAAGTTTGGCTAGTAGAATTGGGTGAGAGACAGTACTGAAAGCTTTGGAAAGGTCAAGTAAGAGGCAGGAAATGAGTTTATTGTTACCTAAGGCTTCAGCAATGTTGTGAGTGAAGGACAGGAGTGCAGTGGTAGCGCTATGATGGGGACGAAAACCATGTTGAGTAGGGTTAAGTAAGTTGTGGTTGAAGAGGTGTTTGAGAAGTTGGGTGTGAATACATTTTTCTAGCAGTTTGGAGAGTGGGGATAGAACAGTGATGGGTCTATAGTTGGAAGGGTCATTGGAATTCCCACCTTTATGCAGGGGGGATTGTATATAAAGATTTCCATAGAGTAGGGACAGTAGATTCGAGAATAGATCTATTTATAAGTACGGTTATGGGATAGGCAATTGAGTTTCAGAAAGGAGGGAGGTAGGTTGTCTGTGAAAGGAGAGCACGGTTTGAGCTTGTGCAGTAAAGACTTGATATAACCTATGGGAACTGGCTCAAAGGAGAATAAAGGTGTGTTTTGGGGATTTGGAGGGTTGGGTACAGGAGCAGAGTTAGAATTGGTGGTTACAAGATTTTGGATGGAGGAGATACGGTGTTTATTTACGAGGGTAGCTGTTTCCTCAGGGGATGTGTTAGGGTAGGGAGTGGTGGGCCTTCCAGGATATAGGATGTTGTTAATAGGTGACCAATATTTGCAAGGGTTTCATTTGTTGTTGAACTGAGATGAGGTGTAGTATGTCTTTTTGTCATTGATAATTTGTTTTTTGGCAAGGTTTCTCAGCTGTCTATATTTTATGAGGAGAGGTGGCTGTTGTGATTTAGTCCAGGCTTTCCAAGTACTATCTCTTTGTTTCATACGGGACTTAGTTTCTTTGGTAAGCCATGGGGCATGTTTAGATTTAACGCCGATCTTCCTTGAGGGAGCCAAGGAGTCGAATGTACTCAAGAAGATGTTATTGAAAGTAGTTACTGCATCGTTCATGGGGAGCTGTCGAAGAATGGACCAGTCTATACTTTGGAGGATGGAGATGAACTGGGATACATTGAAACTAAATAGTTTAACAGTCTTTGATTAGATGGGGTATAGTGGTATAGGAGTTTTGCCTTAAGATAGAGATAGGGATGGTCACGGAGAGCATCGGGTAGGGTGGATGGATTGGGATAGTGGTGGGGGGCATTGGTGAGGATCCAGTCTATGGTGGAGCTGGATGTGGAGTTCTTGGAGAAGTGAGTGGGGGAAGAGAAAAGTTGGTGGAAGCCATGTAGGTGGATACTATGTTGGGGAGAGTCAGTGGAGAGTTTAGTCCAGTCTATGTTGACATCGCCGCATACAAGGGTCTCATAATGTATACTGTCGAAAAACCAGGACAGGATACTTTCAAGAACAGGTAGATTGTTACCAGGAGGTATGTAGATGGCGGCTATTGCAAGTTTTTTGTGAGCATTGAGATGGCAGTTAAGGATTAGGAGCTCCGCAGGGAGGAAGTCTGGAGATGGGGAAGGGTATGGTGAGAGGTTGTTAGAGTAAAAGGATGGCTACGCCACCCCCTATTTTTTTGGTTGGTCCATCAGAGCGGAAAATGTTATAGCCAGGGGGAAGAATTTCACTGTTTGAGATTTGAGGCTTAAATCAAGTTTCAGATAGGGAAAGGATGTGGGGAGTATTATGAGCTATCCATGAGTGAAGTTCTGTTATCTTATTTCTTAGGCTCTGGATGTTAAGGGAGTATACAGGCAAGTATTTGGATGGAGAGGGTTTTTGTGACTGAGGTTGGGTAGTCTTAGAAGAGTCCAGTGGCGACAGTGAGGGGGAGGTTTTGGTGGGGGAGAAGGGAGGGAGAGAAGAGGAGGGGCCAGGGTTAGGATGTATGTCACCATTACGTAGTAGATTGGTAATGAGAGAAAGGTGTGCTGTGGGGTTTAAGTGGAATTTGAGTAGTTTTGATTTTGCCTTGTGTGAAGATTTAAGAATGTGTAGAAAGGATAGGTTATGTAGGCTTGAGGTAGGGGTATTAAAGAGGTTTGGGGAGATATAGAAAGATGAAGTAGATGTAGGGGAATTGTATGATTGAGATGTAGGGGGGTATAGGTTAGGGAGGTGTATACGATAGGAGGTGCTGATTGAGAGTGAAAGGAGTAGTATAGATGGTAGCAGTAGATATTGCATGTTAGGGGAAGGGGTGTATTACGTAGGAAGCAAGTGAGAGGAGATTATGATGTAGAGGAATTTATGATAATATGCTTACCAGGGATAGATTGGTGGGAGTGGTAGTGGGAAGGAAATGAAGTTTCATTTGCTAGTTGTACAAGAAGGGGAGGGATAAACAGGTATAAAGGAAATTGTCATAGGGGTGGTGGGAATGGGGGGTAGGGTAGGGGAGCGAAGTGAGCCCGAGCGTAGTGGAGCTACACTCGCAAGGAAGGACTCAGAAAACAATCAGGGAAGCAGGATAGATATGAGAGAAGGAGAAATGGGGGTTATTAGTTAAGAACAGAGGTATCTGGGCTGAAGATGGAGTAGGAATGTATAGGTTAGGCACCTTTAGTGAAGCAGCAGGAGAGTAGTATATAGGGAGAGAAGAAAGTAGTGGCAACAGAGGCAGCTTTGTTAGAGGGAAACAGAGAGAGAATGTTTGGTAATCAGGTATGGACAATTCAGTTTAGGGGTGGTTGTATACAGAGGAGTAAAAAAAAGATTAGAGAGAGGTGAGGAAAGAGATAGAAAGTCTGGTAAGAAGAAGGAGAGGAATTTAGGGTATGGTCACCAGGTGAGATGCAGCCATCACAGGGGTAAATACAAGATAGTTGTTAGCAAATACCTTGCACAAGTGAGGTGTACATACTTAGGTTGCATCACACTAGAGAGGGGTATACACAGAGGTTCTTGGCCACTGGTAAGTTCCAGCTAAAGTGGGCCAGTGCGAGGCAGGGATGCACAGATGGCTTGACTATACCTAAAAAAAATGAGACAAGGTAAGAGTTAGGGGAGGAAGGGAGGTAAAACAGCTGGAGCACAGGAGATAAGACTAGGTGTTATGATGTTAGATATGAAGGTGTCTATCTGTTTGAATATGTAGGGTGTAGGGGTAGTACAGTGTGTGAGAGTTAGGTCACTGAAAATGTTGGTGTACACTATAATGTTATAAAGTGGGGGGAAATAGGTTCAAGTTGAATGCAGAATAGGTCAGTTGATTGCAGAGTATGGTTGGGGGGTAGGTGAGCAGTAGTAAAAGGTGTTGTAACTTCCTAGGGCAGTGCAGTAAAAAGCAGTACAATACACTGAATGAATAGCTTTGACAAAGATATGCAACAGGTAAGTATACACAAACAGCAGTATTTCACATGGTATGGAGGTGCCAGAGGGACTACCGTATACGAGTTGGTCCAAGGCTAAGTAGTAAGCACAGATTTAGACTTAGTAGCTTAAGTTAGCAACAAATCATCTAGCAGCAGGCATGGGCTATACATACAATTGGTAACATTGACTGGAGCAAATCAGAAATCTTGTTCTGGGTAAGAGTAGTAAAAGTATGGTAGATTTTTATGTTTTTTTCTTTTCTAAATTTAGAAGAAACATACATTTAACATCCTAAAAAAGGGCAGTGGGAGAACATTGTCGACAGCTGCAGCAAACAGATAGATAATGTACATTAACTGGGGGAGGGGGGAGCCATTACAAAAGAGTAGTGAAGGAATAAGAGCAGTAGTAGTGTTCCAGCGCGTGGTAAAAACACCAGGAGCACTTCCACTGGGGCTAGCAGCTGCATTGAAAATATGTGTTAGCCAGCATTACAGGGAAACATAAGTAGGGGTGTAAAAATGGCAGTCTACAGAGTACAAATATCTACTCTCACAGCAGGAGTTTATAACTAATTAGAAGGTTTAGTGCACATTATGTGGAGAGAAGCAAAAGCCAATATAACTGTATCACTAAGTGACTTCTAGGGCACATATGCTAAAGAAAGGAAATATTTGCAACCGTAAGCAAATTAAGACAAGGGATATTTAGAAGAGTGAAATAAATGCAGATAGCTGTGTCGTTGAGTGAATCCAATTACTTTTAAGCTATATGCAGACACTCACAATGCATAAGAATAGGGCAGAAAGGTAGTAAAGGTAGGGTACCCAAAAGCAAAACACTTAAAGTAGCGTTCAGCACTGATCCATTAGTTGGAGGCACACAGTTAACTAATTCAAGCCTTCAGTAGTTGCTATAACGTCAACACTTCCAACATTACGTTGCAGTTTATGAAAGAAAGCATGTTATACAAATATTGTTGCCCATCACTGTTTGCACAGGTTGCAATCCTTATGCAGAATTTTTTCGCCTGGTCCAGTAGGTAAAAATAGGCAGGAGTCACAGCTGACAATGCTTACACAAACAGTTACCCTACTTTCCCCAACATGGTGAGTTGAAACCTATTCCATTTTCAGTTTGAACTCAATGATGTTCAGCTCTGTGATCACCATTTTATACAAACACGCACACACACAAGCACACACACAAGCACACACACAAGCACACACACAAGCACACACACAAGCACACACACACACACACACACACAAACACACACACAAACACAAACACACTTTTGCACAGTTAATGTTCTTTTCTGTTCAGGAAACATCCTTCACACGTGAATTTCTTTTTGCTTTTGAACATACTGAAAACCCATTTAAAGAAACAGACATCTGCATGAAGGATTTATGAGGGAGAGAAAATGGTCTAAAACATTACATCTGTGTGCAGTGTTCCACTACATAAATGAACTGAATGTAAAGTTTTCCCTGCCTGGATCTTGAAGATGTAGACTATAAAAAAGGATGAACGTTAAAGATTACACAGCTTGCACAAAATAAAATGTCTTTTCCCTGAACTGAGGTGTCTAGCATCAGATGACAACACTAGCAGTAAATGGCACACAATGCAAATCAGTCTTATTTTGTAAAATCACATTTAAATGTTCATGTACTGCTTTCATAATGTGGTAGTCCAGAGACTTTTATTACTACTTTTAACCATCTCTTCTTCACTAATAACACAATAGTGTGACCTGTTGGCAAGTCCACAGCTGTAGATGGTTTGCAAGTGACTACATCACCTACAACCTCTGCTGTACAGTGCCTGCAAAAAGAAGAGGATGCAGCCCACTGCAATCTCTTACCCTAGAAAGGGGGAGTAGAGATTTTGTGGAGCACTACTTTCACATTATGTGTGTGTGTGTCTGGGGGGGGGGGGGGATACTGCTGCAGTACACTGACTACAGACAAAGGCATCCTGTTTGGAACTTGGAAGTGCCTTAGGCTAACAAGTCTGAAGCAGAAGAAAGCCAGCTTGTCAGAGGATGCTGCTCACAACACAAAAAAATCAGGGTGGGCTCAAAAAGGTAAACCTCCAGCACTTCTAAACCACCACAACAGAGCCATTATCTTCAACGAAGGATAGCAGTAGGAATAATGTAAGAGCAATCGGCTGGGGTGCCTTCTGTGTGGAGTCTGCATGTCCTCCCTGTGATCGCGTGGGTTTCCTCCAGGTGCTCCGGTTTCCTCCCACATCCCAAAGACATGCAGTAGGTGGATTGGAGACTCTAAATCGGCCCTAGGTGTGAGTGTGTGAGTGTGTGCGTGTGTATGCCTTCTGTGGAAGGTTGGGCACCGGGCCGGCAACTCAACACCATAAAACTCCACTGCCAATCATGACTGGATAGATGATCCGCTGTGGTGACCCCTAACCGGGAAAAGCCAAAAGAAGAAGAAGAAGAATGTTGAAAAAATACAAAGGAACTGGACCTATGCACTCCATGCTCCAAAACAGTTTATCTGAAGCTTCTGAAACTAAATGAGATAATACAAGCTCAGCTTGTTGCTACTTGCAATTTATTTTTGTGGTTTAGTAACACAAGTACAGATGGTAAAAATATACACACATACCAAAACTACAGATTACAGAATGGCAACATTAGAGGTGCGACTGCACAACCGTACTGTTTAAGAGCATACCAAACAAGCACGCTTCCCTGAAAATCTGCACATCTAGCCGAAACGTATTTGGTCTGCAAATCAAACAACTCTAAAGGGCTATGTGTAGTCTAAAATTCATGAAGGGATGAACTTGAGAATGTATTCACTCTCTCGTTAACCTGTTTTCATGTAATACTCCAGAAAGAGCATCATCAAAACATCTACTTCTAAATTGTGAAAACATAAGTATATTTGGCTGCAATGAGAGGGAAATAAATATGTAATACATTTACTAAAGAACTGCAAAAACAAGTATGAACAGGAGACTGACAAAAGAATACATGGAAATGGTCAACATAAGGTCCGGTGGGGGGCATGATTTGATCATAAATGTTAATCTGGAAAACTCTGTATGAAATCAGAACAACTAGGATTCAGCTACCCAGAAAAGAATACAAACAGTCCCACCAAATCAAAAGACATGCATACAGTGGCATATAAATAAGAATACAGACAAAATACATACCACTGCTGCGGCTACTGCAGGCTGTGCAACTGGAATAGCCTGTGGCACGGTCAAGCCAGCCTGTGGCTTCAATGTTGCCAAAGCTGTGAACAACAAAAAAAAATGATACTTTAACTGTATCTGTAACAAAAATTTATTAATACTCCAATATGACACTGTTCTGTAGCTCACTATAAAAATAAAAGCTTAAAAATAGACAAATCACCAAAGTACTAATGTACTTAACACAATTACATCCTGGTACTAACAAATGAGCAGCACAGTTAGCAGATCATATGTAAAGTTTACAGATTTCCTAGCTGCTTCAGCAACAATTTTACAACCAAATGATTTTACTTCCTTTAGTTTTGCCTGCCGATTCATTGCACTATTACAAAATTGCTGAAGTGGACAGGGAATCATGAAATACTAACAGGGTAAAAAGAACTTCCCTCATCTCCAGTATGCTAATGTGAAGACTAGCCGGGGGGAGGGGTGTCAAGACATCCTGGATAGTTTTGGCCTTAAGCTCCCACCACAACCCACAAACAGGTCAGTGGTGACAGTCTCCACTGGAGTAGGAATTTGGAAAGAACTGCCTCGCTGCCCCGCACAACACTGGGCAGATGCGGCCACTACTGAAGATAGTTCTTCCAAGCTCTCAATACTCTGACTTGTTTAGGCAATGCAGTTGATAAATTCTGACCAATGAATTCACAGCATCCACTGAAGAACTCACTCAAAGATCTCCTCCCATTTGAGTAAAAACTTAAAGAAATGCTGAGATGATCCACTAGCAGAAAATACAAACACATTGAAACACAGGGATGATGTGCCTTTGATTAGACTTGCATTATAACAAAATGTTATCCACTTCTGCTGTTCTTCAGATCTTATGCTACATAACACAACCATTATTTTCTTTTCTCTTTCTCCTTCATTCCCTTTGTCCCTTAGCTAAACCACAGCCTGTTTAGTGTATTAACTGCATAAATATGTACACATTCAAACCCTACATCTTATTCTCGTTGTAGTCCCTTGCCTTTCTCATCAATATAAACTGCACAAAACTGCTAATTCATATTATCCGTTAACCAAAACCTCTATCTCACAAAGACTGCTTGTTTAAGCAGACTAACAGCTTAGAAATAAGTTCTTTCCTTCTATGGATTTAACTAATCGCCCTATGTATCTCTTGTTTTGAGATTTAAATGTCAGAGCAATATCTCATGAGTGTTACTTTCTCTACTTGGTGAACACCAGTTCTAATGCAATATGCTAAACTTTGATTTTATAGCATGTCATGACCCTGTTCTGCACTTTCAGTGTCTCTCTCTCTCTCAGCACACACACACACACACACACACACACACACACACACACACACACACACACACACACACACACACACACACACACACACACACACACACACACACCTTCTCTGAGGTTTAGAATGAGCTGCATGTTTTCCACCCCAGCATTTTTTGGTACAGGTATATATTTAAGCACTACATTTAAACATCAGTAACTTAACTCATGATGAAAGGCTCACACCAACTTGAAACTTTGAGTAATTTTCACAACCTATGTCAGCGCAATAAAAGTTACAGCATCACCAAAGGTGTTCCAGTGCCTTTGTGTTTTCCCAATTTGAGATGAGGTATGGGAATCTCACTCCTTCCAGTCATCAATACCCAATATAAGAGACTCCAGGAAGTCAATGTGCTTCCTCCTACATACAGACTTAATCTTCGGAAGAACATTTTCCTGCCAGTGTTGTACAGCAGCACTACAAAGGGTCCTTCTCACTCTGTCCTGCATGAGAGGTGGGAAGGGAACGCAAGGGCCCCAAAAAGGGACTGCTCTACCAGTCGCATACATGCCAACATCAAGTCAGAAAGTGATACCCAAAGTGGGAGGTGCAATGCAAATCAATTCTGCATGTCTGATATTATGGTGTATACCACCTGTACACACAACACCATGAACTGTAGTGCCGATAGCCAGGAACATCCCCACTGCCACAGACACTGAAAACAGCAGCACCGAATGTAGCACTGATGCTCTGACACTGAGCCCCAGGATGACAAGTTCACAAACCCATACATCAGCACTGGCACAAACTCTAAAAGGCAGCATTACCAGCAACACCTGTAGCAACAATACCCAGACTCTGCGCCACAAACACATGACTTCTACAACTACAACTGTCAGGATGCTGAAGGCATCACCTTAAGTGAATAATACAATGGTGTGGGTCGTCAGCATCAAGGTATACATACACTGCTGTGTCTAGCACCGATGACCCCTTCACTGAAAAGGTCTCCAACTCTGGCACAGACTCCCTGCAGACCGATTCCTATACCTTCTGTGACAGAGCTTAAAGCAGTAAAGCTGTTGAGAATAACTTACAGAATCTAAGTTACTAAGCTGCACCAGTCCACCATAGAAACGGATGGGGAAATGGCAGCATAGAGCCACCTCTGAGACAACCTATGCAAGGGGTTAAGTTACTGAACCTCCCCATTCCACCATGAAAGCAGACGACAAAAGGGCAGCAGAGAGCAATTTAGGAACCCTGGCCATGCCATTCTCAAACCTAGCAGAGTAAAACTCCAGAAACGGGCATGGAGGATCTCTCTTCCAGAGTCTGGTCTTTAGCTGTCAAGGAAGTCAAACTCTAAAATTATGATAATGAAACGAGCAATTTAATCTCTTCAACCTGCAAAACAACTTTAGGTATCATAGCATCCATCTTTCTAGCTAGTGTCTTTTATACTGAAGAGGATGGCTTGCCTACCTCATGAAACATATGAGGTTTGGTTAACAGTAGGAGTCTAGTAGGAGGTTTCAGCTCTGAAGGAAAGTTGACAGAAGGCTGGACAGATATGGATTTTTATTTAATGAAACCCCTGCTGATGTGTCCTTTTTCTGATGTCAATCAGGGTATTCCCTGTAACCACTCCTACTGTCTTCTCTTCTCCCCCACCCCCCCTCTTTCCACAAACAGGTTAAACTGCTGCAATTCAGTGCAGGCATCATTTTCAAATCTAGGTGCTTAGGATTTCCCTCTCTCTTCCCCCCTTGGCTGACCTGGTGTGACTTAGTGTAAGCTTCTTCACAGTATGGATCTTTTACTGTTTTTTGTGTAACTGAATGACCTGCTGCTAAATATTGATTTTGCACAGACTGCTCTATTTTTTTCAGAGGCTCTATAAGTAGCTAGTGACTTTTGTGTTTAAACTGAACCTTTACTTAGAGAAAGTGTATAATCTGAGCTCCTACTTGCTGCATGTGTTTTTAATGTTTAAATTGCACACACACATTGAAGAAGTGCTTTTATGACTTGAATAACTGGGGCTAGCTATACCTGAAGGGCTTTTACTGGCAATTTTCCAGTTGTACAATTGATTTAGTTTTTCTGGTATATCTTTAAAATCTGGCAATTACTGCATTGCTCTCTTGCCTAATTAGGTTTCTTAGCTATAAATCTGAGTTCATTCTGAAGTATGCTACTTTACCCCCACCAAACCTTTCTGAATGTATTATTATAAAATAACTGCCTGTTGTTGCCTTCATGCTTACCCTAGAATCTCTGCTTTTCTCTTTTCCTAGTTGAACTCTACAGTTCCCTACAAAACAGTGTCTACAGGACTGCAAACAGGTTCTCTCAGCATTTAAACAGAGTAGGTTGCACACAAAAAGCATTTGTTAAGTTTTCACTTACAGTGCTTTGTAATTAAGCAGGTCACCAAATTGGTCAGTCATAGGGCTCTTTTTTTCTACTTGAGTGTTTGCCTCCTTCCCCTGTAACTTGCTATAATACTTGCCTTACAGCTTTAGGACACCTTAGGAAACCTTGTAAACTGCAATTGCCCCGCAACGCTCGGGTCTCTTCGCTCCCCTCCCTGCCCCCAATTCCCTCCCGCCCCCAGTACCTCTAAATTTATAGTACTATAGCCACTCCCCCACTTTCTAGATCCTATCTGCTTTCATCTGGGATAATTCCACCCACCCCCATTCTTCTACCTACATTTTAATAGCACCTACTAGCTTTCATCTGGCATTCTCCCACCCCCCTTCCAGTACCTTTACCTCACCACTCTATCTTCTGGTGTTGCATCACCAGGAAAAACAGTTCCTTAACTCACTAGCTGAATCACAGATAATGATATACTCCTCTTTACTACCCCTCTTGTTCACACCATACCTCCTTACCTTGTATGAAAACCAGTTTCTCACCGGCAAAAGGCCATACTATCACCCCAGCTGTAAATCCTTCCACCTTCAACCATACTTACATACGTACCAGATCCTATTCAACATCTTGTTCAGTCCATCAACATCTCAACCCCAGGCACATTAGCTCTAGATCCAAACACTACCACAAACTAATAAACAAATTCCTGAAGTTCATCACCAGGTATAGACTCAACCCAATACTTGGTTTGGATATTCACCCCAACCCTGGCCCACCCAACTCAGATACACATACCCCCTCTACTTGCAATCTAAGCTACAAACCTACAATTAATAGGCCAACTAACTCCCTCCTAGCCTGTCATCTCAATATTAGAAGCATTAATAACAAGGTATATGAATTGCATGCACTTCTGGATGTCCACTCCCGAGATTCTCTGTTTATCTGAAACCTGGATAAAACCCAACACTAAAGACAATGAAGTGTTACTACCTGGGTACAACATACACAGGCTGGATCGTGCTCTGAGGAAGGGGGTGGGGTAGCTGTACTCTATAAATCTGAGTTGAATGTCACCATAGATGTAATACAACCACCTCAGATTAATAACTCAGGGATTCTTGCCACCAAATTGCATTACAACTTAATAAAAATAAATGCATTAATATCATCTGTATGTACATTCCCCCAGGTAACAATATATCTACACTTGAAGATATCCTGCACTGGCTATCATGTCACTACCCCCAAGAAACCCTACTACTTGGAGACTTTAACATAGACTGGGGCACCTGTTCCTCAGAATCCCCAACCACCCATATTAACCTGCATGCATTTACACAAATTATATCCACCCCTACCAGGATAGGTAAACCCAACCAAAAAGAAAGCATACTTGACTGGGTACTCATTAATAGTCCCCCCCAACTGTACACCTCTGGTACCCTCCTTGATGGCCTAATCGAACACCTTCTCACATATGTAATTAAGCACAAAACCATTAATTCCCAACAATCCTTACTCAGAAAGGTTAGAAACAATAAAAACTTTGACCCTGCCAAATTCCAACAAGAACCAAACTCATGTAATTGGTCTATTCTAAAACACCTCCCCTTAGAAGAAGCAGTAGCATACTTTAACAACAGATTCCTCGAGATCCTTGATTTACATGCACCTATTCGTTCAAAGAGAACCAAGGCAAAAACTGCGCCATAGCTTTCTAAAGAGTCTAAACTCAAAATTACCCTTAGAAAGAAAGCATGGGCTTTATTCTTCTAAAGACCCTCAAGATCACATTAAATACAGGCAATCCAGGAACGAAACCAACAAATCAATTTTACAAGACAAAAAACAATGCTACTGTAATTTACAGACAGTAAATCAAAATAACCCTCAGAAGGTTTGGGCAGGTTTAAATAATCTACTACATCCTGGACAAACTTCAGCTACAATCCCTGCTGCTACTATTGATAAAACCCCTGCAGATGTTTGACAGTTTTAACCAATTCTTTACTGAGACAATTCAAGCCTTAGCTAGCCAACTACCTCCTAGCTCCCCTGGTCCTGAAAGTAGCACCCCTAGAAACCTACTCGCATTCAGCTTCCAACCAGTCGCCACTTCACTTATCCATACCTTGATCAAAAAATTAAAACCCACTACACTTTCTGCTGATCAACTCCCTGCCGAGTACTTACAAAATCAGCTGATGCTGTTGCTTACCCAGTCTCAATACTAATCAATCGAACCATAGTAGAAGCTAAAATTCCCATCATCTGGAAAATATCTTATGTAATCCCACTTCACAAAGGAGGCAGCTCTACTGAATTCTCCAATTATAGGCCAAATAGCTATACTCTCTCCACTTGCAAAGATTATGGAAAAATGTATTCATAGACAACTCATGCACCACCTAATCTGCTTCTGTCCTCATCACAGCACTACTTCAGCCCTCCTAGCCTTTACCAACACCAACACCATAATTGCAACAATAATTATATATCCTCAGCCCTCTTCTTGGATCTTTCCAAGGCATTCGATATGGTTGATCACCAACTTTTAATCCACACCCTGCAAACATTCTGTCTAGATACTAGAGCACTTCAATGGTTTCAATCCTACCTGAAAGGTAGACTGCAGGCTGTCCTCTGGCAGAACAAACTCTCTAACCTTCTACCCAACACCCTTGGAGTACCACAAGGCTCTATACTAGGGCCCTTGCTGTTCTCCATCTTCATTAACAACCTTTATACGGTCATCCCAAAAGTCAGCTGTATCCAATATGGTGATGACTCTACTCTGATTTTCTCAGCCACATCTCCAGTAGAGTTATGGTCAGCTACCCAGACCACCTTTAATACAATAGAAGACTGGCTTTCTGAACATCGTCTGATCCTAAATCCCAAAAAAACTAAAATGCTGTTATTTTCACCAACACGTAGGTCTACCGCTTTCACCTTTACCATAAATTCAAATGATGGCACAATAATCCCCCCTGACCCCTCTACAAAACTATTAGGTGTCATCATAGACAATCTAAAATTCGACCTACATGTTAACCAAATTATCAAAACCATCAATAAAAAACTAGGGTCACTGTACAGAATAAAAGCCTTCCTAACCCCTCCAGCTAAAACTGCCATAGCTCGCTCTCACCTTCTTTCAACCCTTCTGTATGCATCCTCTCTACTCTCGAATTTAAGCAAGACTGTCATTAACAAACTCTTAATTTGCTACAACCACATTGCCAGGTTTGCCACTGGGCTGCCTTTCAGGACACATCATTGCATCAATCCAAATCAGCTTGGGTGGCTTGAACTACCCAGCTTAATCCAGTATAACCAACTGATTATGGCCTATAAAATCCTGTATAATCCGAACAATACTCCTGCACTTTAAAAATATTATCACCCCCTATAACAATCCTAGACCGCTTCGATCCTCTAACAAACTACTAATTCAGACTAGCAAAATTAACACAGCCGGTGACTCTCTTTGCAAACTCTGTAAGTAAATCCTGGAACTCTCTTCCAGCTGATATTACCTTGCTTTCCACCTTAGGTCAATTTAAAACTAGACTCAAACAACATTTGTCACTTAACTGGCTATGTCAATGTATCAAGCCTGGCTAACACTCTCTAGAATGTGTAAAAATCTGTTAACCAGTTTACTATGTAATTTAATTTAATCCTGACTTGCGCTCAGGATTAACTCTAACCTGTGGAACTTGTTTAACTTGCTTACTTATTTAATCTCTGTATATAGTCTGTTTGTAATATGTAATGCTGGTATTATATAATGCTATATCTGCTTACCCTTGGAGCTTTTCTCCCCGGGCCTCCGCTGAAAATGGACATGCATCCAGTCAGACTATCCCGGTCAACAAATGTAAAATAAATAAAATAAATAAAATGTTAACAGCAATAAAAGCTTGACACACAGAACATGTCAACACATTATTCTTTTTTTTCAGACAGAAAAGACAGAGCTGGTACGCATCTGGGGAAGGGTTCTGTTCCTACACTTATAATTTCTAAAGGTTTGGTCCATGGTGTGGTGGGGACTACCCCACAGCAATATCAGACAGAACAACTGCTTAGTCACAGGTGATGTAGCAAGTTTCAACTGTTCGATCACGAAGACGTTAAAAAGCTCTAGCTTAAAGAAAGATTTTAATTAATTGTTACTAGGGAGTTTCTCACTATTCCAAGTGTGCTGAGTTAGTATATTTAAATTTGGGGGTGGGGGATTATCCCATAAGGAAAAAATGCACTGTAATTGGATAAATGTTAATTCAGGCCTGTAGTTACAGGATCTTACAAAAGAAAAGAACAAGTTCTGAACTTTTTTGTTTCCTCAGCAAGGTGCCATAGAACAGACTCAAAGCGAGACTGAAATAAACAAGAACACTAATAACTTTAACAAGAGAAGAAATCCTAAGACAAGGAGAAACAATAAACACCTTACAGATGAAAGGGAATTGCACAACTTCTCTTAAGGTCCACAAGACATCAAAGGAGGAAGGTCTGCAGCTCAAAAGTGTAACATATCCACCTAACAAATAAAAAATTACTGTAAAGAGGAAATGAAAAAAATATGCAACAGAATGTTAGATGAGAAAGAAATGATATTATTGGTGTGAATGACCTGAGACGTACCTCCCTGGACTACATGAAAAGAGAAATGGAGGAGCTCTCCGATCTTGTATCCCAGGCAGGTATGACCCTAACCCTCAGTAGCATCCTGCCATCACCCAGAGTGATACCACAGTACAAGGACAAAATGATTGACTTCAACAATTGGCTAAGCTTCTGGTGTCATTCTAAGGGGATCCAGTATTTGTCTGCCTGGGACGACATGATCGACAGACCACAATGCTTTGCCAGAGATGGCCTGCACCTGTCACCCTTAGGATTCCGGATACTGGCTAAGGATCTTGCCACCCCTATAGTGCCTTTTTTAGGCAAGGTTCAAATGACAAATTCACCACCGTAACATGTACAAGGAAGCAAAATCTGAGGGTAATGCTACTCGATGCTAGAAGTCTAAACCTCAAAATGCACTCATTCGAGGCACTCCTTAAAATGGAGAACATTGACATCTGTGCAGTGACAGAGACCTGGTTCAAAGCTCCAGAGAGCACCCCTGCATTACCAGGCTACAATTCATACCACACCTTTCGGCCATCTAACCCAGAACGAAGCACTAAAGGCGGAGGCGTGTCCATATTCATTAAGGATATCCACATCTCCAGGCTAGTTGCACAGCATAATGCATCCGAGATTATCCAAGTGCAACTAACTCTGGGCAAGACCGCAATCCAAATTGTAGCTTGCTACAGACCCCCCACCATGCCCCAGGATTCCCACTCCTCATTTCTTGATACACTGGAAAGTATTAGGGTACAACCCAGCACCTTAATAATGGGCAATTTCAACTACCCCACCATTAACTGGGAAAATTACTCATGTACCAACTCTTTTGCTCAACGTTTTCTAGAATTCATAAATTCCAACACCTTGGATCAACTTATTCACACCCCCACCAGGGGCAACAATATCCTAGACCTGGTCATTACCAACATGGGCAACCGGTGTTCCACACCAGAGTCAATTACTCGGTCAGATCCAACCACAAGCTAATCACCCTAGACATCCACATCCCACCCCCAATTAGGGAAACCACCGTAAAAAACTTCTCCAAAGTCAACTTCACACTTCTTAAGACAGAAGTGGCAAACTTCATGACACCCATGCAGACGGACAACAGAGGTACGACTGCTGAATCCGACACAAATGCACTTTATAAGCACTTACACGAGTGCATGGATCATGCTATCTCTAATAGAACCAAGATGCTATCCTCAGGAAGCCAATCTGGTGGTTCTCTGCCATAAACAAACTCTACAACAGAAGGAAGAAACTGTTGCAAAAAAAAAAAAAAAAAAAAAGTAAAATCCCATGACTGGAGGAACTCCCTGGTCAACCTGAGTAAGAAGCTGAGATCCCTCATAAAATCCTCCAAAGCTAGTTACGAAAACAAAATTGTCACTGACTCTAAAGACCACCACAAAGCATTCTATAGCTATGTCAAGAATCTCAATGGCAACACTCAGATCTGCTTTGAGTTACAGCACAATGGCACTAAATATACAGAACCAACTGATCTTGCCAACATCCTGGCAGATAGGTTCAGTGCTAACTTTACCACCCTCTCACCCCCTAGAGGGCCCATCTCTATACCGGAAGAATGTAAAGTTCCTGTAACCACGGCTGCACAGGTAAAAAACATACTCTCCAAAGCCAAGAACACAGCATCCATGGGACCTGACAATATCCCAAGCTGCGTTCTACACAAACTACAGAATGAACTGGCACCCTACCTAAGTACCATGTTCAATCATAGCTCCACCTCAGGCTTTGTGCCCACTGAATGGTGCACCGCGACTGTTATCCCACTCCACAAAGGGGGAGCTGTGACAGACCCCGGGAACTACCGCCCCATTAGCCTGACGAGCCTGGTCTGCAGAACGTATCATCATGAAACACATAAACAAAGACATTGGTAATCTTCAAACTCTGGATCCTACCCAGTTCGGACTTGTAAAAGGCAGATCATGTCTCCTAAACCTGATTGACTTCTTTGAAGCAGTCACCAAAGCCATAGATGCGGGTAAGGTGGTTCACACAGCTTATCTACATCTCGCCAAGGCTTTCGACACCATCCCCCACTCTGGAAATATAGATAAGCTCACTAAACTAGGTATAAATCCCTATGTCACAAGATGGGTTGCCAACTGGCTCACAGACAGAAGCCACACTGTGAAAGTAGCAGACTCCAAATCTGACTTCAGACCAGTGACAAAGTACAGTTGTGTACACTTACCATAAATGTAGATGTTCGACTGTATTCACTGTTGCAGTCATTACATTTGGGTAATCTGCTGGCAGGTTGCCCTCAGTCGGCCTGAATATCAAAGTCTTGGGTCCTGTGTCGGTTGCTGTCTCCTCTTCCATGACGTCAGGGGTATAAAACAGGCAGCCAACGCCATTTTCTTTAGTTTTTTTTTCCCCAGATGTCAGGTGCCCCCCAAATGGGGAGCAAATATATATATATATATATATATATATAATTTGGCTGCTCCCGGTTAGGAGTCACCACAGCGGAACTCCGGTCCACTAATGATTGGCTGTAGAGTTTTATGTGCTGGCTTGCCGGGCCTAACGCACAACCTTCAACGAAGGAACGGTCATTCACGCATGTCACCACACAGAAGACGCTTTAACTGAGAATCGAATGGGCAACATCTAACTGTGAGGCGACAACGCTACCACAGCACCACTACCACAGTCTATACACACCCACACACATATATATATATATATATATATATATATACACATATACATATACATACATATACATACATATATATATATATATATATATATATATTTATATATATTATATTATATATATAAATTATAAGTACATGCAACTGTCACAACATAAATTGTACCTTCATCTAAAAGCAAATACACCACAAAGGTTGTAGAATATAGTGAAGGAAAGAAAAGCTGTAGAATAAAGGGGGATGGCGGGTGGGTAACTCGGACTGCAACAGTGAATACACTCGAACATCTACATTTATGTCAAGTGCACACAACTTTACTATGTTCTTCATGTTTTACTGTTGCAGTCATTACATTTCTAGTTGTAGAATCCCAAAGCTATGGGTGAGAACTGGAACTAAATAGCATTAGGAGCAGCTATAAGGCCCTGCAGAACTGCAGTGGCAAAGCCTGCCCTGGACTTAGAGAAGAGAGGCAAATGATAATGCTGTGTAAAAGTATGAACAGAACTCCAAGTAGCAGCTTCTAGAATGTCTTTGGTTGGTACCCCACTGAGAAAAGCTGCTGATGTAGATGCAGCCCTGGTGGAATGTGACCTAATGCCTTTGGGCACCGGTTTACCAAGATGCAAATAGCAGAAACGAATGCAGTGGCTTATCCACTTTGAAACAGACTGCTTTGAAATAGCCTTTCCCTCTGATCCTGCAGCAAATGCCACCAGTAGCTGCTCAGACTTTCTTAGTGATTTGGTCCTATTTAAGTAGAATCTTAGTTGTCTGTGCACGTCCAAGGAATGCAGAATCCGCTCCCCCTTATTCTGCGGATTTGGATAACAAGTTGGCAGGTGAATAGTTTGGTTAAGAGCCACACTGGATACCACCTTAGGCATAAAGGAAGGATTGGTCCTGAGGGACACCATGTCTGGATAAAATATAATAAAAGGCCCCACAGCCATGAGGGCCTGTAGCTCTGAAACCCTTCTTGCTAAAGTGATTGCCAGAAGTAAAGCTGTTTTCCAGGATAAAACTTTATATCTGCAGTAGCAGCTGGTTCAAATGGAGGCAGGGTGAGCTTTTCCGACACAAAATTGGGGTCCCATGCAGGAATTGGTGATCTTCTGGGAGGCCTTAAATTTCTGGTCCCTCTAAGATACTGCTTCAGTAAAGGATGAGAAAAGATTGGTGGCTCTGTGTTGTAATGAGCCGAGATGGCAGAGGCATGGATTTTTATTGATGAAAAATATAGGCCTTTGTCAAGCATCTCAGTCAAGTATTGTAAAATCTGAGGAATATTTGGCTTTGCTGTGTCAGTTCCTTGTGCTTGGTTCCAAGCACAAAATCTCTTTCATTTATCAGCATAAGATTTTCTAGTACTAGGCCTTCTGGCTTCCAAAATGACATCCATCACAGATTTACTAAGAGGTGTTGTTTGAATAACTACATGATCAGCCATGCTGCCAGGTTCAGAGTTTGGAGCCGATTGTGCAGCATTTGATTGTTCTGCTGAGACAGTAGATGAGGTATTTGAGGCAAGTACCAAGGAGGGAGTTGAGACATATTCCTCAGGATTGGGTACCAGTGTTGGCGAGGCCAGTCCGGGGTAATCAGAATCATTTTTGGTTTTTCTTGTCTGACCTTTAGTAGGACCTTGGGAAGAAGAGGCAGAGGAGGAAAGGCGTAGACTGATGGGTTGGGATTTCCCAACTGAAGGATAGGGAATCTTTCCCAACTGAAGGATATGGCATCCACTTTCTATGCTTGTCTGTGATAAGTCCTTGTGTAGAATTTGTCTATCAGTAGTTGCCCTGGATGAAGTAAGTCCTTGAAGGCTGTCAGGGCATTCTGAACAGCTAACATCTCTTTCTGGTTGATATGCAGATGCATTTGTTTTGGACTCCATATGCCCTGAATGCATCTCCCCGCCAGGTGGGCCCCCAAGCATAGTATGATGCATCTGTAGTTAGGATTTGGTTGGCAAGGGGTAGAGTGAAAGATCATCCCATGTTCTGGTGACAAGTCTCTGCCCACCAAAGAAACTCCTGTTGCAGGCAGGGAATGAGAGTAATCATTATTTCCAGACTGTGATAATGTTGACTCCATAAACTTTTTAGGTACCACTGTAGTTTCCTCATATGCAGTCTTGCATATGGAATCAGTAGAATGCAGGATGCCATAAACCCCAAAGCCTGCAGAATTTGTCTTGCAGATAACTGGGTTTTTGTTGCCATCTGTTTGAAGTAAATAGTCAGTTGCCTTTGTTTGTCTGGCGTAAGGTAAGCCATCTGGGCAGTTGTAGTCAAGCTTGCACCCATGAATGTTATCTTTTGAGAGGGTACCAGTTGTGATTTCTTTTCATTTATTGTGTACCCTAGGCATGTTAGAAGCCTTTTCACAAACGCCAGATGTTGAAGAAGAATGTCCTTGTTTTCTGCTTGAATGAGACAGTCGTCCAAGTAAGGATAGATTTGTATACTTCTTTGTCTGCAAAATGCAATTACTGGTGCCAGGCACTTTGTAAAGACCCTGGGCGCAGTAGATAAGCCAAAGGGCAGTGCAGAAAATTGGTAACGCATAAAACCAGCCTTGAAGCGGAGGTATCTTCTGCACGATTCCCTTATTGGGATATGCAGGTATGCCTCAATAGAGTCACTAGTCAAGTGTTCTTGCCCAGCATGGGCAGAAGCTGCTGCAAAGTTAGCATTGTGAATTTTGGTATGTCCAAGAATATGTTCAAAATTGATAAATCCAGTATTGGGTGCCAGGCATTGTCTTTTCTGGGTACCAAGAACAGTCTTGAGTAAAACCCCTGTCCTTTTTCCTGTTCTGGCACTGGCTGAATAGCCCCATATCCATGAGGGACGCAACTTGTTTCTGTGCCTCTGCCCACTGATTTTGTGGCAGATCTGGCCAACCATTTGGAATTGGCAGAGTGTGGAAATGAAATCTGTATCCCTGGGATACTATGTTTAATACCCAGTTGTCCTGGGTTATTAACTGCCAATTTTGTGTATGAGGTGCTAGTTTTCCCCCTAAGGGGGCTGCCAAAAGTTAAGTGCTTGGTGATGGCAGAGGGAAGTCATTCAGACTGTTTACTGTAGGGTTGCGCTTTATTTCCACCAGATTTGGAGGTAGAGGCACCCTATTGCTTTGACCTGTAAGAAGCCTGTGATTGTTATCTAGAGCCCTTTGAGTGTCTGGATTTGCCCCGTGAAGCTCTGTCAGACACAGGAAAGGTCCAATGTTTTGTAGGCCAGTGTCTACTGAATCTTGGTGGCTGCACTTGTAAAAAGTCTTTTACAGTTTGCATCGACTTAGCTTTGTCTTCCACTTAAACCTCGACACGGTTATTAATAGGACGTGCTGGAGGGATAGATTCATCACCCAAAGACTCCCTATGCTGTGGAACAAAATCCCGGTATATGTGAGGCAGAGCACCTCGCTGGCCTTGTTCAAGAGGAATCTTGACCAATGGATGGGAGATCGCAGATATACCCCAGGGATTACCTCAGTGTCACTGCTCGACAGAGGCACAGCAAAATAATGGGCATAGTTTCTCCAAACTAAAAGGGTGGCATAAGCCACAAAACTATGGGCTAGGCTTGTAAATGCCCTCGGGCAGATAGCCTAGTATGAACCTATAAACCTATTTTCTTTAAAACCTCTTCTGCCCGATTACCAAACAGAGTATCATGCTGTAAAGGTGCATCTAACAATTTAGCTTTAACATGATCGCATGCCTTCTAATCACAGATCCAGTAACTGAGGCCCTGCAGGAGGCCTCCAAGGAATCAAAACCACATTGCAAAGTATGCTTTCCAACTTGTTCTGCTGCATGCAATAATTCCTGTAATTCTTTATTTTCCACACATTCAGAAATCAACATAATTTTCGGTTTCAATAATCCCATAACATGCTGTTGATATTTAAGCATATGAAACTGGCAGTTTATGGCCCTAATTGCCAAGGTTGCAGACGTATAAACCTTCTTTCATCTATCCAGCGCCCTGGAATCTCTATCAGAGGGGGTTGGATTCTTAGCTGTTGATGCCTTTACACCTTTGGGACCCTGTGAGATAGTTTCAGGGTCAGCAGCAGGGTTTTTGAATAAAAATTTGTGCGAGTCAGGAACCCTGTAATATCTGTCTGGTT
The DNA here is from genome assembly GCF_019279795.1 of Protopterus annectens. Taxonomy (NCBI): domain Eukaryota; kingdom Metazoa; phylum Chordata; order Ceratodontiformes; family Protopteridae; genus Protopterus; species Protopterus annectens. The sequence goes on along the minus strand of NC_056743.1, from coordinate 1,137,814,744 downwards.
TGCTATGAGCCGGAGGTAAGGAATCTGGAGTCATGCTTGATTCCAAAAACACATCAACAATGTCTAATACAGGAGGTACGGCTAAAGGCCTATGCTGAGGGAGAAGGAAATCCCTAAGCCTCTTTTTTGATTCTGAGAAATCTTGACTCTCCCAATGAAAATGTTCCCTCAAAGTATGCATGGTTTCTCCAAAGGAATAATCTTCAGGAGGAGATGCAGATGGGATGGATTCCTCTGCATCTGAATCCTCATAGGGTGGTATACAAAATTCCTGATCAGAAGAGGAATCAGAAAAAATAGAAACCTGATCTGAAGATTCATAATCAGTGTCTTGCCTAGGCCTCTTATCGGGGGGGGGGGGGGGGGACCACTGATCAAGGTAATCAGGTCTTCAGAGATTTTGATCATCTGCTTTTTGGGCATAGAGGCCTGAGCATGTGGCTCTTGCGTCATTTTTTTAGCCTTAGTAGTTGCTTTTGTCTTTGTTTTTGAAGCTAGTGTCGATTTTATATAGAAATGTTGAGGCCTGAGGGCACGCTCAGAAGCCGGTGCCTGCTCAGCGGTTCCGGACCCATCAGGGGGAGAGACATCCGCAGGTACAATACTTTGAGAATCTCGTGGCGTGCTGGACTCCACATGGGTCTCGGTAGAGGCCTGCGACTCGAAAGTAGCGGGTATCAGGGGCTGCGAAAGCGCCTGAGTACCGGCGAACCGGAGACTGGCTTAGGAGAAGCTTCGTCATCAGTTTTGGACCTCGACAGTCTGTCTCTGTCCTTTTCTTTGCGTGTTTTTGTGAACTCCGGTAGTCGGATTGCTATGCGACAACATTTCAGGGTAGTTAAATCCGTTTCCAAAATATTTTGAAGCAAAGTTATACCAATGCTTAATAGTGCGTTGGTTAAATCTAGCACAAAGATGACAGCAAAGCACGTTATGATCTGGGCCTAGACAAGGAATATAGTACAAATGAAAATTCTTATGAGGTATTTGCTTCCCACAAGTAATGCAATTATTAACTTTTATTGACATCGGTATGCAGCAAGAAAAAAAGTTTCCCCAACGAGGTACTTCGCTTTAATTGAAGACTTCGGTTCTGAAACTCGAATTCGAAAATTTCAGGAGTCGGCCGACCGGCACTTGCTTCTGCTTCAGGCACCGCGCGGCAAAAAAGACCAAAGAAAATGGCGTTGGCTGTCTGTTTTATACCCCTGATGACCTGACGTCATAGAAGAGACAGGAACTGACCCAGGACCCAAGACTTTGATATTCAGGCCGAATGAGGGCAACCTGCCAGCAGATTACCCAAATGTAATGACTGCAACAGTGAAACACGAAGAACATGTGGAGTACCACAGGGTTCAGTCCTGGCTCCTCTCTTGTTTGGTATCTACTTCTCTGAAGTACAGGCTAACAAAGTTTGCAGATGACTGCAAACTAGGAGCCATAATCGAAACTCCTAACGATGTGGACATACTACAAAAGGGCCTCACTGAGACAGATGCCTGGTGTCAAAGCCATGGCCTGAAGCTCAATGCCAAAAAGTGTACTGTCACCCCCTTTGGTAAAAACTCTGTACCCATGAACTACCACATAGCTGGTAGTCTACTTAACGCAGAAAATGTGATGAGACCTTGGGACACAGGTGGACAGTAGTCTCTCCTTTGATAACCAAATCGCCACAGTGGTCAGGAAATCCTTCTATATGGCTCACCTCACCACAAAAGGTTTCTCATCCAGAAAAAGAGGTCATTGTTCCCCTCTACTCATCACTCATTAGACCCATTATAGAGTACAACTCCCCTTTTGGTATGTACCTCACAAGACATCTACAACAACTGGAAAAGCCACAGAAATACCTCACAAAGAGGATTACTGGCCTCAAACAGATGCCTTATGTAGACCATCTCAAAAAACTCCAGCTTTACTCCGTCGCATATCGCCTACTCAGAGGCGATCTCTGCCTAACATACAAAGCTATGTCAAACCCAGAGCTGTTGGACATGCTCCACTTAAAGAAATCCCAATCCCTCCGAGCTACATGCTTTAGGGACCTAAACCTTGTCACCACAATAAACAGAACATGCTGGAGGGATAGATTCCTATCCCAGAGACTTCCCATACTCTGGAACAGACTACCTATCTATGTCAAACAGAGCTCCTCATTAGCACTCTTCAAGAAAAATCTTGATGACTGGATGGGAAATAGGAAATTCACCTCAGGGATCACTTCTGTGGCTCTGCTCGACAGGGGCACAGGAAAATAATTTTCTTGGGTGGCAAAAGCCAGGGTACATTTTTGGCTAGGCTTATATAGGCCCTAGGGCCAATAGCCTAGTACCTACCTATGAACCTTTCATGGAAAAGCACTTTTCTAGCCATTACTACCTCAGAAAGAAGGAAGTAATCAGGAGTTGCTTTGCAGCCCACCTTATGCAATTCTTTATAATGAAAGATCTGTACGGAAAACTGATCGATCATTCATGCCAAGGCTGGCTGAGAATTAACTATCAGTTCACTCAGCTGCCTTTTTTTTTTTATCCAGACTAATCAGAATGCTGGAAATCATTTACACATACTAGAAATGCACGGAAATCTCACATACTATATCATAAAGGCCCATGGGTTCAGAAGACAAACTGTTTTACTTCAAAACAGGCTGTGACTCACTGACCCAGGTCCGATCAATGGCTACAGCACTTGGTTGGGTTAGCACAAGGGGTAAAGAGAGGAAAGTACAGTTTTGTACCTACCACAAATGTAGATGTTCGAGTGTTCACACTGCTGCAGTCATCACACTTGGGTTATCTGCCGTCAGGCGGGTCCCGCAGTCGGCCCGAGTTCCAAAGTCTTGGTCCGGCGTCGATTGCTGTCGCTTCTTCCCTGACATCAGTGCGACAGGGGTATAAAAGGGGCAGCCGACACCATTTTCTTCAGTTTTTCTTGCCCCAGATGTCAGGTGCCCCCAAATAGGAAGGCAATACATAATCCTAAGTAAATTACATAAGTAGAAAACAATAGCTACAGCTGTAAGCAAATACACCGTATAGAAATACATCTTAGAGATTGTATAAACAGGGAGCTATAGATAAAACCCAGGTAAAAAGAGGGGAAGGTGGGAGGGTAACCTGGACTGCAGCAGTGTGAACACTCGAACATCTACATTTATGGCAGGTACAAAACTGTACTATGTTCATCGTGTTACACTGCTGCAGTCATCACACTTGGGTTGAATCCCAAAGCTAAGGCTGGGCGGTTGGTACTAAACAGGGTTTGGAGAAGCTAGTAGGCCCTGCAAAACTGCAGTGGCAAAGCCAGCTCTGGTTTTTGAGTAAAGAAGCTTGCAACTCAAAGTTGCAGCTTCCAAAATATCCTTGGTTGGTACCCCTCTGAGGAAGGCTGCTGATGTTGCTGTAGCCCTGGTGGAATGAGGCCTAATGTTACCAGGTACAGGTTTCCCATGGTGTGTGTAGCAGAAACGGATACAATGCCCTATCCATTTTGAAATGGTCTGTTTTGATATAGGCTTTCCTTGAGATCCTGCAGCATAGGATACAAAGAGCTGATCAGATTTTCCGAAAACCTTTGTTTTATCCAAGAAGAAACGTAATTGCCTGTGAATGTCCAAAGAGTGTAGGAGCCTTTCCCCTTTATTCTGGGGGTTTGGATAAAAGGTGGGTAAAATGAATGGTTTGGTTTAGAGCCACACTGGATACTACCTTTGGCATAAAGGCAGGGTTAGCTCATAAAGAGACTCTGTCTTGATGAAAAATTATGACAGGCTCCACTGCCATTAGGGCCTGTAGCTCTGAGACTCTTCGTGCTGAAGTTATTGCTAGCAGCAGGGCAGTTTTCCATGATAAAAATTGTAAATCAGCTGAAAAAGCTGGCTCGAAAGGCGATAGTAAAATTGAGGTCCCAAGTTGGTGTTGGTGTTCTTCGGGGCAGTCTTATGTTCTTAGCCCCTCTGAGGTAGTGTCTTAATAATGGATGTGAAAAAATAGGAGGATCCGTGTTGTAATGAGCTGAAATAGCTGAAGTGTGGATCTTTATAGATGAAAAGGAAAGGCCTTTGTGCAACATCTTTTAAAGCAGAATCTGAGGAATATTTGGGACAAGAGGATTTTGGCCTTTAGCCTGGTTCCAGGCAAAGAACCTTTTCCATTTGTCTAAGTAGGTTTTCCTGGTGCTGGGTCTCCTGGCCTTCAGAATGACATCCATAACAGCTGTAGACAGAAGTGTTGAGTGGTTGTTTAGATAATCTGCCATGCAGCCAGAATTAAAGTCTTGAGCTGGCTGTGTAGAATCTGATTGTTTTGCTGAGTCAGCAGGTGAGGAATGTGAGGTAAAATCCATGTTGGGCCTTGAGCCCTGTTCCTTAATATTGGATACCAGTGTTGGCGTGGCCAGTCTGGAGCAATGAGTATCATTTGTGGCCTCTCTAATCTGGCTTTTAGCAGCACCTTTGCCAGAAGAGGCAGTGGAGGAAAGGCATACACTTAGTATTTTCCAACTGAATGAGAGGGCGTCCACTTTCTAGGCTAGAGTGTGGTATGTCCTTGTGCAAAACAGTTGGTAGTTTTGGGGGGAGGCAAACAGATCTATGTCTGGGCTCCCCCATTTTTAAGTCATCATTGTGAATACTTGTGGGTCCAGTTTCCACTCGTGAGGATCCATGATATTTCTGCTTAGTTTGTCTGCCAATGTATTTTTCTTTCCTGGCAGGAATTGTGCTTGTAGTTGAACTTGGTAGGTCAGTGCTGTGTTCCACAAGGTCACTGCTTGCCTGCATAGGGGGTAGGAATGTGTGCCCCCTTGTTTGTTTATGTACCACATCACTGTGGTGCTGTCCGTCTTTATTAGAAGTTGTCCTGGATGTAGGAGGTCCTTGAAAGCTGTTAGGGCATTTTGTACAGCTAGCATCTCTTTTTGATTGATGTGGAGATGCATTTGACCTGCAGACCATTTGCCCTGAATACACTGCCCTGCCATGTGTGCTCCACAGGCGTAATCCGATGCATCTGTTGTCATTGCTTGCTTGGCTGTGGGCAAGGTGAAAGGCTGACCTTTGTTGAGGTGACATGCCTGAGCCCACCATAGAAACTCCTGTTGAAGGCAGGGAATTAGTGGTATTATTGTTTCCAAATTGTGGCTGTGTTGAGTCCATACGCTTTTCAGGTATCATTGTAATTTCCTCATATGCAGTTTGGCATATGGTATCAGTAGTATGCAAGATGCCATGAATCCCAAAGCCTGCAGAATTTTTCTTGCAGGGAGTTGGGTCTTTGTTGCCATCATTTTGAAGTATCGAGTCAGTTGTCCTTGCTCGTCTTGCGTGAGATAAGCCATCTGGGCCGTTGTATTTAAGCTGGAACCCAGGAATATTATGTCTTGTGAGGGCACTAGTTTTGACTTCTTTTCGTTTACTGTGTACCCTAGGCAACGTAGTAGGTTTTTTACAAATGCCAAATGTTTTAAAAGAATGTCCTTGCTTGTCTGCTTGAATAAGGCAGTCATCCAGGTATGGATATATTTGGATTCCTCTTTGTCTGCAGTATGCAATTACTGGTGCCAGGCATTTTGTGAAGACCCTGGGCTCAGTAGATAAGCCAAAGGGCAGTGCAGAGAATTGGTAATGAGTTGTACCTGCTATAAATCGGAGGTATCTTCTGCAATTTTGTCTGATAGGGACATGCAGGTATGCCTCCTTGAGGTCCAACGTTACTAGCCAAGCCTTCTTACCCAACATGGGAAGAAGTTGCTGTAGTGTGAGCATCTTGAATTTGGGTACTTCCAGGTATGTGTTTAGAATTGAAAGGTCCAGAATGGGTCTCCAGGCTTTGTCCTTTCGGGGAACCTGAAAGAGTCTTGAGTAAAATCCTTGTCCTTGCTCCTGTGTAGGAACCTGTTGAATGGCTCTCATGTCCATGAGTGCTGTAATTCGTCTTTGAGCCTCTGCCCAGTGATTTGATGGCAGGTTTGGCATTCCTTTTATCCTTGGTAAAGTATGAAAGTGGAACCTGTATCCTTGAGTTACAATATTTAGGACCCATTTGTCTTTTGTGATGATGTGCTAATTGTCTGCAAAAAGTGCAAGTTTTCCTCCCAAGGGAGCTGCCAAGAGTGATTTGCTTGGCAGTCTGAGGGGTAAGTCATTGTGATTGCCTTCCGATAGTTTGAGACCTGTCTTCTCCTCCTTTCTGGGTTGTGGCACCCCATTGTCGTGGCTTTTAAGAGCCTTGTGGCTGACCTCTGCTCCTTGGGCGTCTGTATTTGCCCCTCTGAGGTCTGTCAGAAGTTGAAAAGGACCAGTTTTTGGTTGGCCAATTTCTGCTGAAACGAGGGGGTTGGACCTGTAAAAAATCCTTCACCATCTGCATAGATTTTGCCTTATCCTTCATTTTCTTTAAAACCTCTTCTGCTTTCACGCCAAATAAAACATCCTGATGTAAGGGTGCATCCAATAACTTTGCTTTAACATGATCCGATAAAGTTTGTTCTTTTAACCAAGCATGCCTACGAATGACAGACCCTGTTACAGCTGCTCTGCAAGAAGCTTCCAATGAATCAAATCCACATTGCAAAGTATGTTTTCCCACTTGTGCTGCTGCATGCAACAAATCTTGCATTTCCTTGTAATCAGGCTGCTCTGTATGTGTGCTCATTTTTTGTTTTAATTGAGACATCAAATATTGTTGATATTTCAGCATGTGAAACTGGCAATGTAAAGCCCTCATAGCTAGAGTAGCTGAGGTATATACTTTCTTTCCCCATCTGTCTAGTGCTCTAGAATCCCTTTCAGATGGTACAGGATTTTTAGCAATAGAGGCCTTAACCACTTTGGGACCCTGGGGAATGGCAGGGCTTTTATATAGGAATTTATGAGAGTCACAGACTCTGTAGTATCTGTCTGGTTTGGCTGGTGCAGGAGGTAATGAATCTGGGTTAAGGCTAGATTCTGAATAAACATCATCCACAATGTCTAACACAGGTGGAATAGCAAGGGGTCTGTGCTGAGGTAATAAGAGGAACTCTCGGAGCCTTTTCTTCGAATCAGAGTAATCCTGGCCTTCCCAGTGGAAAATGTTCCCTCATGGTATGTAAAGTTTCCCCAAAAGAGTATTCTTCTGGGGGAGATGCTGAAGGAATAGACTCTTCAGCATCAGAGTCTTCCATAAGGGGGAAAAAAAAAAAAAAAAAAAAAAAAAAGAGTACTCCTGTTCCTCTAAAGAATCTGAGGTAATGGAAACCTGGACAGAGGAAGCGTAGTCCTCCTCCTGTCTAGGCCTTTTGTCAGGTGGGGGATGGGAACCCCTGATTAGGGTAATTAAGTCTTCGGCCATCTTAAGCATCTGTTTCTTAGGCTTGGGGCCTTGCACTGGAGACTGCTGTACAGGCTTCCTTACTTTTAATGGAGTTTTCAGTTTTGCAAAGGATTTAATAGTAAGTGTAGTCAGTCTGTAGACACCTTCAGCAACTGACAGCCTTTCAACTGCACCAGAATCCCCATCAGCCATGGAGTCGGAAGGGCCTAAAAATAAAGGCTCTGGAGGCCTGCAATCTCCGCTTGGGAGTCGGATGCAGGCTGGGGTTCTAAATCAGCGGTCGTCAGGGGCTGTGTAGGCGCCTCACTGAAAACTGGAGAACCGGCGAATGGCCTAGCAGAGGCCTCGGTGTCTGGTTTGGGTCTCGGCTGCCTGTCCTTATCTTTGCACTTTTTATGCATCCCGGTCGTCAGTTGCTCCGACGGCATGGTATAATTAAATTTTCTACCAAAATAATGTCGGGAGAAATCAAACAGACGTTTAATAGTTCGTTTGTTAAACCTAGCACAAAACCGACAACCTGTGACATCGTGGTCTGGGCCTAGGCAAGGAATACAATAAGAATGAAAATCCTTATGAGGTATTTGCTTCCCAGAAGAAATGCAATTATTAACTTTTTCTGACATCGGACTGAGGCAAGAAAAGGTTCCCCAATGGAGTACTTAGCTTTATTGAAGACTTTGGTCTGAAATTCTATTTGAAAATCTCAGGAGTCGGCCGACCGGCACTTGCGAACTGCTTCTGTCTCGGGCATCGCGCGGCAAGAAAGACTGAAGAAAATGGCGTTGGCTGCCTCTTTTATACCCCTGTCGCACTGACGTCAGGGAAGAAGTGACAGCAACCGACGCCGGACCAAGACTTTGGAACTCGGGCCGACTGCGGGACCCGCCTGACGGCAGATTACCCAAGTGCGATGACTGCAGCAGTGTAACACAATGAACATCAACAAGGCTCTGCATGCACAAAGTGGTCTATAAATTGGAAAACTAGCAAGTGAAGTAGTAGGACCTTCTGTAATTATGTACAGGTCCTTCTGCAATCAAGTACGGCAGCTCCCTGAACTTCCCACAGCACTTCCATCGACAAAAAAGGCGAAAGCTAGCAACCCCAACCTGTGGGGTTAACTCAAACATAAAAAATATATAAAAGGGCTAAGAATTAATGTTAGTTCATGGGGAATCTGCCTCTAATGTACACATCCCACCCACTGCTTTCCATCAGCTGGACGGTGCGCACATGAGTCTCTGCAGCACATTTCACTACAGTAGCAGCAGCAACTTCAGCAACTAGCTTGCTTCCTTGGTTTTTTTCTTTACTTCCATTTGTTAAATGGAAGGGTTGACTGTTCTGCTGACCATTTTCAGCTATCACCCTGGCCCACTGCACTATCTTACTGCAATATTTCACTATAAAGAACAGCAGTATGCACTATGGTACAGCAGACTAATGCACCATATCGTTACAAACATTGAATAAATTTACAAAATGTACAAATACCGTGGTAGTACAAGAAAATTACTGAATTTTTGTAAATTAATGATTGCGTGCGTGTCAAACACTACCAGAATGTTGAAGGGGATTAAAACATTTGTTCTGGATGAAGTTAAACAGGTGAGATTTTTAGTGAGTGTTTAGTCAAGTGCAGGCTGTTATGGATTTCTGCAGGAAGGCTATTCCAAACTGCAGTCTCGACTATGAAAAATTCCCTCTGTGGTTCAGAGATGGACTGCAGACTGTTGGAAGAGGAGTTATTATTTTAGAATGAATAAGATGACTGAGAAGAATTTAAGAAAAATCAGAGGGGTGGACAAATTTGAAAAATAATCTGTACACAGAGACAGAAGAGAGGAATGTTGCGCTTAAACTGAAAAAGGCATCTGTGGTGTTTAACAGATCAAAGCAATTTGTTATGGTACAAGACAAAGTTCATGCAGCAATATACTTTGTTTAAGGTCTTTTGCTACTTCTTGGTGTTTGTCTGATGAGTTGCCCAGGAAAATTAGAGGAAAAGATGGTAGTAAATTTTTGGCTACACAGAACTTAATCTCGGAGGACAAAAGACCAGAGATACCACAACTGTCTGACCGGATGTAATAATGTCTATATAAAGGTGGAAAGTGAAAGAAAGGTCTAGCTCTACACCCAGGTATTAAGAATGTTCCTGAGAGAGATCAAGGTCTAAGGGTTGTGGATCAATGGTGATTGGACTTTTAGTTTTACATACGACAAGCTGGGGACAAAAAGGTGCATCAAAAGTTAGAAAGTTATACTGTACTAAGGTAGCTGGAAAAGCATGTAAGTGTGTCTTAGGAAAGATCAAGTCTGCTAAGGTGGCTAAGTAAATCATCAATTCAATCTAAAAGTTTTTTTTTTTTTTTTTTTTAATCTCAGTGAAGACACCTCCCATCTGAAGACCATTGTCTACGTAGTATAAAATATGTCTGTAGTAAGAAAAACACAGAAGGGCAGCCACGGCGGTGCAGCGGTTAGAGTTGCGCCTCACAGCAAGAGGTTCTCCGGTTCGATTCTCGGCTGGGGTGCCTTCTGTGCAGAGTCTGCATGTCCTCCCTGTGGTCGCGTGGGTTTCCTCCGGGTGCTCCGGTTTCCTCCCACATCCCAAAGACATGCAGTAGGTGGATTGGACACTTCAAATTGGCCCTAGGTGTGAGTGTGTGTGTGCCTTCTGTGGAAGGTTGGGTGCCAGGCTGGCAACTCAACACTGTAAAACTCCACTGTCAATCATGAGCAGACAGATGATCCGCTGTGGCGACCCCTAACTGGGAAAAAGCCGAAATAAGAAGAAGCAAGAAAAACACAGTACAGGTATTAAAGCCAGTACAAAAATTCATGTTGTTTTGGTGATGAACTGCTACTGCCTGCAGAGTTTTTAAAAAGGTCCTGGCTGAGTGATATAACTTAAAAAAGCATACAGTAATCATTTTAATCTGAGTTAGTATTTTGGAAAGAGGAACAACAGCATTTGTTGATTCAACAGGACAAGACTAGTGAAGAGAATGTGCGTTTTGTGAGGCTGAAATATGCAGCTAGCCTAAGTTTTAGTTTTGTAAAAAGTCTCTGTACTGCATTACATGTAAAAGACTAGAATATGAATGGGAGGTAGGATTCTTGAGGGCAGATGAACCTGCTGGTAACTGCTCTCCCTCTAAATAATTCTCTACTTCCAAATATTTCATTCCTCACTGCTACACTCTCAATATCTTGGTGACTTGCGCCTCCCCTTACCCTCTCTAACCCTGTACTTCATCTGCTGGTTCTTGACACATTTTCCTTTTATAACCCAACAAAGAACCTCAGCATTTCCAGCCAAGGTACTTCATGGTTCCGTGAATGCAGGGTTGAGTTTGCCTACTATGCTCTAACCACATGTACCATTTCTGGTGGAGTTTTCTACATCATGGAATCCTCCTCTGCCTCATTATGACATACGTCACGCTGTTCTTCACCCCCCACTCACACCCACAACCCCCATAGCTACTAGATTTATGCATTACCAAGTTTCTCCCCTCCTCTAAAACATTATTTCCCGCACTATAATTCAGTTCATCTCCATACTCCTACACTTGAAAATTGACAAAGTAAAACCAACACTTCAGACTGCTTGTATGAACCTCCTTCTCAACACTACAGATTGCCCAATTCACCACTCCACCATTTTGTAACTGTTTCTTTACATGTACCTCTCCACCAACTGCTATATAAAAATCAAAACTTTACCTCCAATACTCCACTACCACAGTTTAACTTCATAATCATTTTAACTCCACCTACCTTGCACCTATATAACCCTTGCTTTTCACTTCTGCTAATACCTCCCTTCAACTGAAAGCCCCCCCCCCCCCCAAGACAGCAGGATTAACAATGTTCTCTCAAACTAGCACCAATTATCTCTACTGTTCACAATTCCATGTGGGAATCTCCTTAGGTGGCATGTAAAAAGGAATACCACACCCTTATCCATTACCCTCCCTTCTAAATTCCCTCCAATACCTCATTAACTTCCTTGGGTGGCAGATAAGGAGACTCCCCCTCCTCTTCCATACTAATAATATCTTCTCTGTTCTTTTAAGGTGGCAGTCTCCTCCCTCTTCCACCCACTACATTTCTATATGCTGCATTATAACTTGCAATACAAGTGTATTAAAACATTACACTACAGCCACATACGTATAACAATATTCAACTGTATTTCTAACACTGCTCTATTCCTCCTGACCATACTTCAGCTCTACTCCACAAATTCCTCTACCTCTGCTCCTGCCTGGCAGCAAGCTACAGTAGTTAATCCCACTTCTTAAGAGACAACCAGTTTACCTTCTTAACAACAGATACGCCTCAGCACTAACCTGGTCACCTCCTCCTCCCTCTCATGCTCCTTCCATATGCTGTATATAGTACTAATCACCTCACCTCCCATCATAATTAAAATTGCAGACTCTGGCCAGTCATATAAAACTATGTTCCACATTCCTCAATCCATCATCTATCCTTAAGTAGGTTTCATGTAAAAAAGTTTCCTGCAAAATTTAATAACAGACAAACCACAACTTAATTTATGGACCAATATTACTTTCAACTGAAGATCTCAATCCCAACACAGGCCCAGTTAAAACTTAACAACTTTTGTTAATCCTTTACTTACCTTCTTTTACATTACCACCCTAATCCGCTCACCTCCAGTCCCTTATACATGGCCCAGTCAGCTACCACCAACTCAAATTAACACATTTCAATCAATACAGCTCAAACAATAAGTGGGATAGGTGTGAAGCAGGGGTCTTTCAACATAATCCTGATACTGCTGGAGTTGCAAAATGTTAGTTAAAATCAACAGGCTATCCCTTAGCATTCCCAGCAGATAAGTACATCTTCTAAGGCAAAAGACCCCACAAAAAAAAAAAAAAAAAAAAATATATATATATATATATATATATATATATATATATATATATATATATATATATATATATATATATATATATATATATATACAGGCACCATACTGCTAGTAAAAAAACTGCTGTGGCAAAAAAATAACCAAAAGGAGTGAAACCCCCCCCCCCAAACTGGCTGCTTTTGACAGTGAAAGTAAGTGGTGGAAAGAAAAAAAAAAACTTCAGAAATTTTTCACTGCGGTTGCGTGTATTCTATTTCCTTCCCCAGTCTGGTAAAACAACATTAGACTCCTACTCATAGCTGTTACAATACACAACATTATGATCCCATAAAACATTAACTTAAGACTTCCAAGGTCCATATAAAACTAGTTGTCAAAAATACTTCTCTACATAATCTCAGTCACCCCACCCTTCCTCAATACAAAACAAAATCCCAGCAGAGTTCCCTTCTAGACACAAATCAAAATCAACATCCCCGTAGGTTAAAGGCAACCTCTTCCCTTCTCAGTTACCCCAATGAGCACCTCCCCATATGTGCAATCTCTTACAAACACCCCACTCACATTAGTCATCCACAGGCCATTTCACAAAACAATCAATTTACACATGAACTGGCATGATTTTTATGAAATGCTTCACCCTATTAACACTCTTTGCACATTCAATCCCATCTCCAATTAAGAGAGATTCCACACCACTACACTCACAGTCTAAGGTAAATTCTACTTTTAAAATAATAAGGAAATTAAAAAGGTCTTAAAAATTAAAGTCTGGCAGAAATGGAAACTCACAAACCTGAATGACAATCTATGAGATTAATACCTTTAAATAGGAGATGCAACCTTGACAAAACCCATATTTTCAGAGCACAGCACATAACAGCCTGCTCACATGAATTTGTTAACACTTAACACAACATTAAACCAGCTCGCTCCATCCCCTGGCTACCAGCACACATAATCCCAACTCCCCATACAAAGACTTCTCACACTCCCCCCAAAAGCCATTCTGCTCCACCCACCCATTTTGCCCACCTCACCATCTCCACAAGTGTCAGACTCCCCGTTACTATTTCCTCATCTCCAGAGCATAACTACAATCAATGCCAACTAAACCCTCCAACCTAAATTTGAGCAGTTTCTGCCAGATAAAGCTTAACCCTAATGCCTTTGATGCCTCTTTTTTTCAGAATGCCTACCTCTCCCAATGCCAAGCTCCACACTATGTTTTTAGCGAGTCCCATTTCATCAGCCTACTCCCTCTGTAGTTAAAGCATGCCTGTTGTCCCAAAGCCTAAACATCTAATATACCAAAGTATACTAAAGAATGCAGGCAGATCTCTAGCCTCTATTCCATTAAGTAAATATTTGAGAGAAAAAAACTATATGACCAAATAATTAACCATTGACAAAAATAAGGAACATCAGCAGACCACATAGATTTAGACGAGGCTATAACACACTTATAACCATTTAAGCATTCACAGAATTTATTCTGCAACTAAAAACAAAAAGAAAGCTGCAGCTATTTTCATTGACTTGAGAGACCCTGAAAGCATACATCATTCCTTCCTAATTCAAAAACTTAAAAGATACTCCATTTGGTTCTCCTACTCTACAACAGCTTCCGCAATATATTTTTCAAATAACATTCTCCTTAGCTAAATCAATCGTCTATTGAAACTTTTGTTTCTGGTGTTACACAAGGCTTGTCCTTGGCCTCTGCTTTTGTATTTATTAACGGCTTTATATTTACTACTCACACCACTAAAATAACCCCATGTGTTGAGGCCAGTCATCTGCGACTCAACCCTTAGCTTAAATTTACTTTTGGAGTCTTTTTAATCCAGCTTTAAACTTATTTCTTAACTGACTCTCCACAATCATCTTAATGCGACAAAAGTGCTACGATGCAATTCAAACAGCCCACAACCAATTCACCATACATACTCGTTAGCAAATTTAAGTTGCACGTTAATCAATATAAATAGATATCCTGGACTGCTCCCGATCCAGCTCTCTCCTTCAAACTGCATACTGAAAATATTAGCTCTAAAGCAACTGAAGTCTTGCTACTTAAGATCCAAAAATTTAAAAACAGCTACAATAGTAATTGCCAAAAAAATCTAAATTACCAAACTTGAAGATGTCCTTCCTCTTTCTATTCTAAACTCCTATCAAAGCACATACGACATGAGTAACTGGACATGTGACCTGCAGATTCATTCATATGACTCACAGGAATGAGCACCACTGCCTCACACTCAATAAGACAGACTTGCTTCCTGTGACACTTCTCTCTTCCCTCACATTTAAATTACTTTACAGTGAATAATGCTCATCTCTACAAAATTAACTGCTCTCCCTCCCCTCCTTTATGACCTCCCAAAGTGAAAATGGCAGCACATGAACACTTCAGAAACACTTCAGTCTAAACCTCAAAATGCACACACTCGAGGCACTCCTTAAAATGGAGAACATCGACATCTTTGCAGTGACAGAGACCTGGTTCAAGGCTCCAGAAAGCATCCCTGCATTACCAGGCTATAATTCATACCACACCTTTCGGCCACCTAACTTGGACCGAAGCACTAAAGGCAGAGGCGTGTCCATATTCATTAAGGATGCCCACACCTCCAGACTAGTTGCTTAGCATAATGCATCTGAGATTATCCAAGTGCAACTAACTCTGGGCAAGACCACAATGCAAATTGTAGCTTGCTACAGATCCCCCACCATGCCCCAGGATTCCCACTCCTCATTTCTTGATACACTGGAAAATATTAGGGTACAACCTAACACCCTAATAATGGGTGATTTCAACTACCCCACCATTAACTGGGAAAACTACTCATGTACCAACTCTTGTGCTCAACGTTTTCTGGAATTCATAAATTCCAATGCCTTGGATCAACTTATCCACACCCCCACCAGGGGCAGCAATATCCTAGACCTGGTCATTACCAACATGGGCAACCGGTGTTCCACACCAGAGGTCAATTCCTCGTTGGTCAATTCCGATCACTAGCAAATCACCTTAGACATCCACATCCCAGCCACACCCCCTATTAGGGAAACCACTGTAAAAAATTTCTCCAAAGCCAATTTCACGCTTCTCAAGACAGAAGTGGCAAACTTCAAGACACCCATGCTGACGGACAATAGAGATACGACTGCTGAATCCTATACAATTGCACTTTATAAGCACTTACATGAGTGCATGGATCGTGCAATCCCTAACAGAACCAAGATGCTATCCTCCAAAAAAAGGAAGCCGATCTGGTGGCTCCCTGCTATAAACAAACTCTACAACAGAAGAAAGAAACTTTTGCAAAAAAAAAAAAAAAAAAAAAAAAAAGAGTAAAATCCCATGATTGGAGGAACTCCGTGGTCAGCCTCAATAAGAAGCAGAGATCCCTCATAAAATCCTCCAAAGCTAGTTGCGAAAACAAAATCGCCACTGATTCTAAAGACAACCATAAAGCATTCTATAGCTATGTCAAGAATCTCAATGGCAACACTCAGATCTGCTCTGAGTTACAGCACATCCCCTAAAGGGTCCATCTCTATAACAGAAGAATGTAAAGTACCTGTAATCACGGCTGCAGAGGTAAAAAAACACACTCTCCAAAGCCAAGAACACAGCATCCATGGGACCTGACAATATCCCAGGCTGCATTCTAAATGAACTACAGAACGAACTGGCACCCCACCTAAGTACCATGTTCAATCATAGCCTCACCTCAGGCTTTGTGCCCACTGAATGGCACACAGCAACAGTTATCCCACTCCACAAAGGGGGAGCCACCACGGACCCCGGGAACTACCACCCCATTAGCCTGACGAGCCTGGTCTGCAAGGCTATGGAGCATATCATCATGGAACTTATAAACAATGACATTGGTAATCTCCAAACTCTGGACCCTACCCAGTTCAGGTTTGCAAAAGGCAGGTCAAGTCTCCTAAACCTGATAGACTTCTTTTAAGCGGTCACCAAAGCTGTAGATGAGGGTAAGGTGGTACACACAGCCTATCTAGATCTCGCCAAGGCTTTCAACACCATCCCCCACTCGAATTATAGACAAACTTACTAAACTAGGTATAAATCCCTATGTCACAAGATGGGTTGCCAACTGGCTCACTGACCGAACACACTGTGAAAGTAGCAGACTAAATCCAACTTCAGACCAGTGACAAGTGGAGTACCACAGGGTTCAGTCCTAGGTCCTCTCCTGTTTGATATCTACTTCTCTGAAGTACAGGCTAACACAGAAGGTCTTTGGCTAACAAAGTTCATAGATCACTGTAAACTAGGAGCCATAATCAAATCTCCTAACGATGTGGACATCCTACAAAAGGGCCTCACTGAGACAGATGCCTAGTGTCAAAGCCATAGCCTCAAGCTCAATGCCAAAAAGTGCACTGTCACCCCTTTTGGTAAAAACTCTGTAACCATGAACTACCACATAGGCCAGGGGTGGGCAAACTTTTTGATTCGTGGGCCACATTGAGTTCTAACATTTGACAAAGGGGCCGGAACAGGAGCAGATAGATGGCATGCTTTGAAAACATCACCTCATTGGGGGAAAAATACACATCTTGGGATATGGAGAAAACATGTGCTTTAATTTCCAATGAAAATGAAGAAAAGCATTACAATAAAATCTCTGACTTCGAAATGAGTCTTTAAACACTGAAAATCAAATAAATGACCATTTTATTTTAAAGCACTGAAAGTTCTGTTATCCTTCAGGATATCACCATCACTCTCCTCCTGACTGTCTTTTTTTTTCAAAAACGGTAGGAGATGCAGATGTACTTGTCCTGTTCCTTTTATTCAATTTGTTTGACAGGTGCCAAAAGTCAACAACGACCAGTGCAAGGACGAAACAGTTGCAGCAAGTCAGTCTGTGAAGCGTTATATTTGATCTGCGCGCACTGTTTATTTTAACAACGTGCGTATCACGGAGACACACACATTTTAATGGGAGCAGTGTTGTTGGTCTCCTTTTTAAGCCAGCGCATCAAAGTCTGGAGTTAGTTTTGTTGTGGCGATTCTCAGGATGGATCTGAGGTGTAGGTCTGTTAACTTGGATCTGCGGCTGGCTTTGTTGATGTTCATGACGCTGAAGGTCTGTTCACACACGAAGGTAGAGCCGAACAAAGCCAACATCATCTGCGCTTTTCGCCTTAGATTTGGAAACGCGGCATCATTGAGTGAAGCATAGAAGTCATTTAGTTTCAGAGAGCTGAACTTCTCTTTTAAGGCAGGGTCGGACTGAAGGTCGATCAGTTCGAGCTGAAGCTCCTCTGAAGCTGTTTCGGGGTCTTGTGACAGAGGAAAGGCCACCAATTGAAGTGACTTGTCAATTTTGTCGAAATCCAAAAACCGATGGCAGAATTCTCTGTGCAGTGCATCCAGTGACTCACTGTATTTCTTTACTTTTGCTCCGGCCTCTTTCAGTGTGGCTAGTCTAGGAAAATGAGTGAATGACTTGTTCAAAATCTGCCTGGAGAATAAAGCCAGCTTGGATTTGAAGGCTTTCACGTTTGTGTACATGTCATGCACAAACTGCTCCTTCCCCTGCAGTTTCACGTTGAGCTCATTCAAGTGTGAAAATACGTCCGTAGCAAACGCAAAGTCACACATCCAGCTCTTGTTGCTCAGCTCAGGAAACTCATCAGTCTTCCCCTGCCGCTCCAAAAACACGCCAATCTCCTCTTTGAGCTCCCACACTCGTTGAAACACTTTGCCCAAACTCAACCAGCGGACATGGGAGTGATAAAGCAGGTCCTGGTGATCCGCATCAGTTTCCTCCAGGAACGCAATGAACTGACGGTGCTGATGTCCCCGTGCGCGTATGAAGTTGACGAGTTTCACCACAGGATTCACAACATGATTCAGCTGTAACACCGATTTACATAGAGATTCCTGGTGGATGATGCAGTGGAGGAAAATGACATCCTGGTCAGGGTTTTCATCTTTCACTTTATTCTGGATTCTCCTCAGCAGGCCAACGTTTTTTCCCGTTAAATTCGGAGATCCATCTGTGGTGACGTTAACAAGCTTACACCAGGGAAGCTTCATGTTTTCGATGGCAGCAGACACCCGTTCAAACAAGTCCTCTCCCCGTGTTTGTCCTTTCAGAGACTCCATTGTCAAAAACTCCTCCGTTATGTCAAAAGTTTCGTTGATTCCTCGGATAAAAATGAGGAGCTGAGCAGTGTCTTTGACATTGTTGCTTTCATCCAGTGCTAAAGAATAAAAAGTGAATGACTTCGCCTTTTTGTTTAATCTGCTGGTGATATCTTCATCTATTAGTTCCACATGGCGAGTCACTGTCCGCTGTGATAAACTGATTTTCTCAAATTTGTCTTTGGTCTCCGGGCACAAAATACCTGCTGTCTCTACCATACATTCTTTTAAAAACTCGCCCTCAGACAGTGGTTTGCTGGCCTTTGCTATTTTGAATGAAAGCATAAAACTGGCCTTGGTACTTGACTCTTGAAGGGCAGTTTGACAGTGAAAAAAACTTTGCTGAGCCTTCAAATTAGCTGCCACCTTCTCAGCAGCAGCTTCCCGTTCTTTTGTTGAGAGCTTGCTAGCATAATTAGCGTGCTTTGTGGCAAAGTGACGGCTAATATTATACTCTTTAAAAACCGCCACAGTTTCTTGGCATATCAGGCAAAGAGCAGATGATTGGTGTTCAGTGAAAAAATATTTAGTTGTCCACTCCTTATTGAACACTCGACATTCTCTGTCCACTTTCCTTTTCTTGGGTCCGCTCATCTTCATAGAAGGGGCGGTGGGTCAAAGGGTAAAGTGCAAACGTGGAGTAATAGGCCTACGCTTCACCTCAACAAAGCCAATATATCTAGAGTGCGCCATCTAGTGAGGAAACATCAGAATTGCAGGGGAAATAAAACATTAACAAGGTTAATTTATTACATTTTTTCAAGTTTGGCGGGCCGAATCAAAACGTTTAACGGGCCGCATGTGGCCCCCGGGGCCGTAGTTTGCCCAAGCCTGACATAGGCGGTAGTCTACTTAACACCAAAAGTGTGATAAGAGACCTTGGGAAACAGGTGGACAGTAATCTCTCCTTTGATAATCACATTGCCACAGTAGTCAGGAAATCCTTCTATGTGGCACACCTCATCACAAAAGGTTTCTCATCCAGGAAAAAAAGAGGTCATTGTTCCCCTCTACTCATCACTCATTAGACCCATTATAGAGTACAACGCACCTTTTGGTATGTACCTCACAAGACCTCAACAACTGGAATGGCCACAAATACCTCACAAAGAGGATTACCGGCCTCAAACAGATGCCCTACACAGACCGTCTCAAAAAACTCCAGCTTTACTCTGTCGCATACCGCCTACGTGCCAATTTTGAGAAAAAAGTGCTAGTTTTCCCCCTAAAGGTGCTGCCAGAAGATAAGTGCTTGGTGCAGGCAGTGGTTAGTTACTGGGACTGTTTCCTGTATGGCTGTGATTTGTCTTCTCCAGTTTTGGAGGTAAAAGCACCCCATTGTTTAGGCCTGTACGAATCTTGGGGCTGGGATCTGCCTCTAGGGCATCTGTATCTGCCCCTTTGTGGCCTGTCTGACACTGGAAAGGACCAATTCTTTGTAGGCCAGTGTCTGCTAAATCTTCGTGGCTGTACCTGTAAGAAATCCTTGACTGTCTGCATAGATTTAGCTTTGTCCTCCATTTTCTTTAAGACCTCTTCTGCTTTAACACCAAACAAAGCATCATGCTGTAATGGAGCATCTAATAATTTTGCCTTAACATGATCAGGTAGATTTTGTTCCTTTAACCAAGCATGCTTTCTAATGACAGAACCTGTAACTGCGGTCCTGCAGGAGGCCTCCAGAGAATCAAAACCACATTGCAAAGTATGCTTTCCAACTTGTTCAGCTGCATGCAATAAATCCTGCATTTCTTTGTTTTCTGCACATTCAGAATTTGTCAACATTTTCTGTTTAAGCAGTGACATAATATATTGCTGATATTTGAGCATATGAAAATGACAATTTAAAGCCCTTATAGCCAAGGTAGCAGAAGTGTAAATCTTTTTCCCCATCTGTCCAATGCCCTAGAATCCCTGTCAGAAGGAGTAGGGTTTTTTGCAGTGGAAGCCTTGACCCCTTTGGGACCCTGAGAGACAGTTTCTGGGTCAGCGGAAGGGTTTTTGAAAAGGAATTTATGAGAGTCAGGAACAATGTAGTACCTGACTGGCTTAACAGAAGCTGGAGGTAAGGAGTCAGGGGTCAGACTGGACTCTGAAAATACATAATCTACAATGTCTAACACAGGTGGAATAGCTAGGGGCCTGCGTTGTGGTAGTAAAAGTAAGTCTCTGAGCCTTTTCTTAGATTCAGAATAATCTTGCCTCTCCCAGTGGAAATGCTCCCTCATGGTATGCAAAGTTTCCCCAAAAGAATAATCCTCAGGAGGAGAGGCTTCTTCAGCATCAGAATCCTCATAGGGAGGAAGAGAGTATTCCTGATCAGAAGAGGAATCAGATGAAATGGAAACCTGATCTGAAGATTCATATTCTGTCTCTTGCCTAGGCCTCTTATCAGGAGGGGGGATGGGAACCCCTGATCAAAGTAATTAGGTCTTCGGCCATTTCGAGCATCTGTTTTTTAGGAATGGAGGCCTGCCCATGAGGCTGTTGTTCTTTGTCTTTAAAGGTGCTTTAGTCTTTGCCTTTGAAGCTGAAATAATTTTAACATATAATTGAGTAGGTCTGAAAACACCCTCAGAAGCCGATGCCTGCTCAGCGGCTCCAGACCCATCTGAGGGAATAGTTTCTGAAGGTCCAATACCTTGAGCTTCCAGCGGCCTGGTCGACTCCACGTGGGTATCGGTAGCAGCCTGCGAGTCTAAAGTAGCGGTCGTCAGGGGCTGCAAAAGCGCCTCACTGAGAACCAGCGACTGGCTTAGAAGCCTCATCGTTGGTTTTGGACCTCTGATGCCTGTCCTTTTCTTTGCGTTTCTTGTGAATTCCGGTAGTCTGATGGCTATCCAACGACATTGTATAGTTAAATCTTCTGCCAAAATAGTGAAAAGCAAAATCGTACCGATGCTTAATAGTGCATTGGTTAAATCTAGCACAAAACCGACAACTAGGAACGTCGTGGTCAGAGCCTAAGCAAGGAATACAGTAAGAATGAAAGTCCTTATGAGGTATTTGCTTCCCACAAGAAATACAATTATTAACTTTTTCTGACATCGGTCTGGAGCAAGAAAAATGTTCCCCAACGGGGTACTTATCTTTTTAGAGAAGACTTCGGATCTGAAATTCGAACACGAAAATCTAAGGAATCTTTCTAGCAACTAGTGTTAGATTGACCAGTGCTACCATACATTTTATTCCTCCACTTCTGATTTCTGCATGTTTTCACTACTCTGAACTTTTACTCACCATAAGTTTCCAAAAGCATGCAAAAGAGTTGCCGCATTTGCAGACAGACATCACTCAAACACACCACTGGATCATCACTCTCGGAGCTAAAAATGGTTAAAATTCAGCCAGAATTTTTTTCGTCGGTTAAAATTTGCACATAAATTAATATACTTCTAAAAATGTTCCTCTCTCACCACTGCACTAATCTGTTGCAAGTCATGCTGCAATCTTAGAGTTATTACATCCACACAGTATCCACTCCAAGTACAAGAAATACACTTGAAGCAACTTATCCACTGAACAGATAATCTATTCCGCAGTTTAACACAAAATTCAGGAAAAAATAATGTACAAAAGATGCCTAAGAATCACCTGCATTCAGTATACTCATCGCACTGTTCTATAAAAGGTGTGAGATATCTGAGTCTATCACAGATGATTACAATTGCTTCTACTGTGATTACTCTAGCAATTTTCTATTCTCTGCTCTGTAAACACGATTGCTCTTCTGTCTATCAACTGTACTTCTGCTTTGATCGCCAGCATTATTCTCTCCATATCTGGTACCATAAGCATTCTCTAGCATCAACAATATTTTTCTTACGCTTTTTCATGTCATGTTTATGTGCATTTTTTATACATATAAATTATTTAAGTTGTTGTTGGATGTTCTCTTAATGCCCTCTCGGAGCTTTTCTCTCCTGGGGTGCCACTGCAAAGAGATGGACCCAGCTAATAAACGACAGAAGAGGACTATATCGTACATCCACAGGACAGTAAAGTAGTGTAAAAAGGCTGCATCAGCTGCTAAAAGCAAGAATGATGACAGATGTCAGAGAACAGATGTCACTTTATGGTTGTATTCTTATACATTTGTTAGCAAGTGAAAGAATATACACACAGAAATGTAAGGCTTCAGCAAATGGATTCAATGAGTTACCAAAAATGATCTTGCTTCATGAACTCTTACCTTCTCGAGCAGCTGTAACTTCTTTTGTCAGACGTGCAATTACACGGCAAGCAGCATCATGCTGATACAGAGCATGAGACAACTCCTGGCGGGTTGTCTGAAGCTGCTGACGTAGTGTAAAACTGTGAAGCATCACAGCATCCTGCAACAAAAAAGTTTATTAAAACTCTGAAGGAAGCAATGCAGTATACAGATGAACAGATATGTATTTTTTCTACCTACTTCTAAAGCCCGACTCCCAGATGACCAACTTTCAAAACCCAAAGATGAAAATCACGAAAGTTCAGAAACCCAAACGTCAATTTTTACTAGGGTAAGTAAATACGTGACCAACTGTAAGCAAAACTCATGCAGAAGCAAGTAAAACCCACACCCCCGCAACTAAATATACCAACTCTGTGATCGTAGGAAGTGTTTACTTACCCTAGTAAAATGTCGACGTTCAGGTTTCTGAACTTTCGTGATATTCACCTCGGGATTTTGAAAGTCGATCATCTGGGAGTTGGGCTTTAGAAGTGGACACATATTTCTTACACTTGCTATACCAGTAAACTAAGTAAATCTCCAACCAATGAATACACTGACTCTGTTTCTCAGAAAATTCCCACACTCTGGAACAGGTTCCCCATCCATGTGAAGCAGGGTTCCTCTCTATCCCTATTTAAATGCAACTTGGACCAATGGATGGGTAATCTGAAATCCTTTGTCTGTGATGGAGAGAGGCATTCAGTAAATCACCCATATACAAATTAAATTTGTGGGTCAAATTTGGATTCCACAGCTCGGCTTATAAGGGCCTCATTTGTCATTAATCTAGTATACACCTATGAACCTACATCCACAGATACATACTGAGGTACAGAGTAACCTACCTCAACTTCACTGTCTCAAATACAATGGCAGCCCATCTACATGACTTACTCCATGACCCAAACAGGCCATTAACCAATCATCACCCTCGAGTGATATTTTAGAAATGAAGTCATCCCAACAACCCATGGACACTCAGTTACATCAGTCAATTAATCTATGCCATAGTGGATAGGGAAGGAAACCAAAATGAACTTACACACTGTAAAACTCCGCTAAGACATTATTTAGAGAACAGGACTGAACTTGCAGCTTTAAGGCAGACAGGAAGCATCATCAACCAGTTCATCATGGAGACAAACAATTTAATTCAAGATATCATGCATCTGCCTATACCCCTTGAGTCACACCACTAAAGCAGCTTCCTAACCAAAAAGTGAATCACTCTTCAGTTTTACAAACACAGTAACTTTATCCATCCACAAGCTGATCAGAAATTTACTACACCTGACTGCACAAAACAAAATTTCTGCCACTCTTCCATCTCTTTTCAAATATATCCATTCACTCCTACCTAATGAAAACTACTCCACTGCAATATGTCATTCTCAAGCTCCCAGCCCCTTAATAACACAAGTGTCTCCTTATAAGAAATGAGGGAAAAATGTATAACCTACCAACAACAAAGCCAAGTGAAATCAACATTCAACAGTCATCACAGCCATCAATGTGCCTTCTGGAACCCCAAACTACCACATGTTCCTGCTGTAACACAAGCAAGCAAAAGCATTGCTTGTATACTTTTCCAGAGGACAAAAACAATCCAAAAGGAAGAGTCAGGCTCCAATGGCCTAAAGAATAAGGCACTGGTCTCCTAAACCAGGCATTGTGGGTTCAAGTTCCATCTGGGATAATATAATGGTTAAGATGTTTACCTCACAGACATAAGGTACTAGGTCTGATTCCCAAATCTGAAGGGAAATTAGTTAGCTTAAAATGTGCTGCAAGAGCAGCTAGTCTTGTACTTATCTGTGAACATTCATTCACTTACCCACTCATCCTGCAGAGCTTTCAAAATAGCTGGGATGCTAGTTGCCGAAGGAGGCTTTGGTCGGATAGGATGAGCAACTGCAAAAGAGCATGAAACAGAAATAATGAGACGGTAATCAAATTAGCTGGCAAGCAGAACTGTATTTACAGAAGAAATAAATGGTAAATGTCTTCTAAAGCTGATCTCTACAAAAAAAAGAGAGAGAGAAATAATTTATGACAGCCACAAAATCAGCTTCAGTTTCAAAGTGAAATTCTTAAAGTGATCTACTATACGCTGGACATTACCTATACTTCTCATGCACAACACACACATGTGCACTTTACTGAAAGGAATAAATCTCAGTTCTAGGGAATTTTTAACTGTTCATGAAGATTAATTAGAAGGATGAACTGCAAGAGAGAAAACCTATGACAGGAGATATGGCTGTCGAAGAAGGTAGTAGTATGCCTCTGAATCAAGAGCAGTGACAACAGCTGACTAAACACCTCAACTCCACATAAAATGAGAAAAGGGTGATCTTCAAACAAAAAAAAATGTTCAACTAGAAAACTCAACTTTATTAAAAACTTATAGGCAAGTACTTAAAATGGCCTGCAATGGCAGCTAGCCTAACCCTAGACAATTTTCCTCTCCATTCAAAAGCTTTCAGTTTTCAAAAATGTCATCATATGGTCTCGACTATATGAATTTCAAGTTTATGAAAACTATCAACTGATAAGGATCCTGATAATTGTATACTACCCTAAGAGGGAACAACTGGGATCATACTATGGATAACTTGAGGAGACCCATGCATGTGATAAAGCATTTAGGAGCCATTTCTGTCAATTAGTAGTACAAAGGGCAGTCTACGGGTATATTTCCCATTACCCATCCATAGAGCCAAGTTGTGCTTGCGTAAGGACAAGGATGAGCTTTGTTTTAGAATGGGGAGTCTGTTCCACAGAAGCAGTATCCTCTGCGAGATACACAAATCCTTCCAAAACATTTATTTAGATCCCTAGACACATTACTTCTGATGCCATTTGACTTGATGATGTGTAGTAGGTCCATCAGTATTGGATTAAAGGATACCTTGTATGCCAGACACAGGTCACCTCTTAGAGGTTTAAAGGATACACAGTATAGTGACAGGGCTTCAAGTTGGATCATGTAGGACATTGTTTAGGCCTTCTATCCTTTTAGTAAGGTATTTCTGTGGGCATTCCAGTTGTTGCAGGTGTCTGGTCAGATACATGCCATGGAAGCATTACATTCGATGATTAGTGAGCCCTAATTAGGCCAAAGGGGGACAACGATATCCCTAGATCTAGGCACACACCCTTTATTTATAAGCTGTTCAATATAGGACTGCCTTACAACAATATGCACATGCTGGTCACCTGTTGGGTCACTGTACACACAAGTTCCCAAATAACAATTTCAACTCTTAGGGCCATAATGTCAATGTAGTAGATTCTCCAGGGTAGATGACTTCCCAAAGGATAGGATAATGCATTTCTGGCATTTAGTTTCAGTCCATGATTTTGGCAACAGCTGTTTATTTGGGGCAAACCTTCCTGCAGGATGGCCAAGTCATTTGGGGATTCAATGGCCTCCCCTAGTATGCAGTTTCTGCAAACTTAGTAAATGCAAGAGCCCTTTGGTATTGGCTTTTGCTTTAGAGAAGTACATGCCAAACAGAAGAAGTCCCAGCACTGAACACTGGGGGACTCCACTGGTAGGTGGTCTCTTTGTGGAAGTAGCTTCCCCTAATTTGATATCCTGTGTCCTGAGACGCAGGAGTTTAGTCCCAGTTTACTCAGCTTTTCTACTATGCCCAAGTAAGGGATTGTCAAAAGCTCTGATCAGGTTGTAATAAACAGTGTGCACTGTTTTACCTTCATCCATTGCTTTGTTGACCTTTTCAAAAAAAGGTCCACCAGGTTCAGTAATCATAATCTGCCCTCGACAAATCCAAACTAGGACGGGTCCAGTGTCTGGAGATTCCTTACATCCTTATTGATTAGTTCCATGACAAGTTTTTCTTTGACCTTGCATATGAGGCTGGTCAAATTTATAGGTCTAGAATTGTGTGGTTCCGTGGAAGGTCCTCTCTTATATAGGGGAATGGCTGTAATTGTTCTCCATTTGCTTGGTACAAAACCTGTATGGAGGCGGAGGTTGAACAATGTTGTTAAGGGACATGGTTAAATCTTGCTTCATGCTATTTAAGCTTCATCCATGGATACTGTGCGGTTCATCAATACAGTATTTGTAGCATGTGATATCACTTTTAGTACCTGGCCTTGTGTGAATATCTAGAGGGGAGCCAGTTTCAGGTATATCATGTGAGTCAGGAGGAAGGATACAGCGGTAAGGTTAGAGCTGAATTTATCAGCCAGCAGGTTCACTGTATTTTCTGCCTCAGTGTAGATAACATCATTCACAATCAGCTCAGTACATTGCTGTGTTGTGCTTCTAAATTATGAATGTAGCTGAAAAATACCTTGGGACTTGCCTTTAGCTTGAGTAGCCATTTCAGCCTCAAACTGGGCCTTTTTGTATTTTCACTAAGCTCCTGATTGGTTTATTTCAATGAGGAGGACTCAATCACTCTCGTAATTACTCTTCTTACTTTTGGTCAAAATTCTTTTCCTTTTATTGTAAAACTTAATAGTATGGTTCCACCATGCGGGTTTGTTTCTGGGGTTTACCCTGTACTTGTTCCTTACAGAGTACAGCTGCATATGCAGCTGTTTACATGCTGGTACAGTGCAATAGTGTATGCTTTCACATATTTAGTGGAACAAACTGGGTTTCATGGGGATTTGAAGATTGCCAATGCATCACTTAAAGAAATTTTAAACTAAACACTCCTAAGACAAAGGAACCTTGGGTGGAAGTCATCTCTGGTTTCAATTTTATTTCAAAAGAGATGGCTTTATGGTCAGACCTAACAAAGGGCTGGTGGAAGATGTCCCCATATTAGTAGGACAAAATCCAAGACGTTGTTCCCTTAGGGCATATTACTTGTACTGACAAAGTCTGAGAATCTTTGCACTTGTGTACTAGTGGTGGTGGTGTATGTTTCCCAGTCTACACATGGACAGTTTAGATCACCTAGGAAAATGCTACTGGGATTAAAACTGAGTAAATATACTTGCTATAGATAGGTGCTGTGGCTTTCTTGGCCATAGAAAGAGTTCTATAGCTAGCTAACATACTGATACAAGAAATCTTTTGATGGTTATTTGGACAAAAAGCTCTAATGCAATATGTTGCTTTACCAACCTCAATGTGATTCTCTTCTGGATGAAGGCTAAGACACCTCCACCTTTTTTCCTCTCCTGCACAGTAGCTGGTCTAAACATATGAAAGGTGTTATAGCACACAGAGTGCTCTCCACAGTTTTAAACCATGCCTCAGTCAACATGCAGACATCAGTGTTCTTAAGGTGAGAAGGGCTTACAGGGAGTGGAGTTTCTTGCTTAGGCTCTTAGTATTAAAATCAGCAACACCTTTACTTGTTTCACTATGTTGGTAGGTTTCTCAGGTTGGCACTGCCTAATAAAGGTCTGGATGGATGTAGAAAATGGCTTTGCCAACAATAATTTATTTAATAAGACATTTTGGATATAAAACCAAACAGTCAGTAGAGGTCAAGGTTGTACTTTATAGTGCGTTTGTAAAAGAGTACTTGTAAAATATTTAGTGGAAGCCAAAGCAGGATATTCTCTAGGTTCTATACCCCGTAATCAGCAAGTGTAAACAACGGATGTTTACACTTGCTGATTACGTTGAATCATTGTCTCCACGGGTGCTCTTGGATCTGGTTATTTGTTGCTCTTCAGTTTTACGTGAGTTCCTAGGTTCTATACCCCACTCGGTGAGACTGCAGCCCCTACTTTTTCCTGTACCGCATTGTTTTATTTACTGTCCAAGTCTGAAATATAATTTGTGTCTTTTGGGTGTCCTAATATAGTACTATAGAAATTGTTGATAGAAAATGTGCAGTTTTAAGATTTTTTCAAGAATGCAGTCATGTTAAGCATGTATAGTAACTTAAAAGCTTAATGTATTATTTACTGTATTGTGCATTGTTTGTGTGACAGAAGATTGCTCGATTTTAAAAGCGAGGCTATAGAGATGTTCTAGTTATTTTCAATTTTTAAAAAAAATTGATTTTAAAACAGAGAGTTGCAAAATTGTGATGTGAAGTGAATATATTCTTTTTTTTTTTAAAACATGTAATACTGAAGCAATGATTTTTTTCTTTAGGAGATGTTATTGTAATGGTGGTGGTTGGTCACTAGAGGGAGCCTTTACATTAGTTTTTTTATAAAATGCATATTTATGGTTCATAGGTATGCACTAGGCTATCAGCCCTAAGGCCTACATAAGCCGGGCCAAACGAGGTTCCCTGGCTTTCGCCACCCAAGAAAATTATTTTCCTGTGGCCCTGTCGAGCAGCGCCACAGCAGTGATCCCCGGGGTGAATTTCCTTTTTCCAATCCAATTGTCAAGATTTCTCTTAAAGAGGGCTAATGAGGAGCTCTGCTTGACATGAATGGGTAGCCTGTTCCACAGCATGGAAAGTCTCTGGGACAGGACTCTATCCCTGCAGCATGTTCTGTTTATTGTGGTGACAAAGTTTAGGTCCCAGGAGCGTGTGGCTCGGAGAGATTGGGATTTCTTTAAGTGTAACATGTCCATCAGATCTGGGTTAGACATGGCTTTGTATGCTAGGCAGAGGTCGCCTCAGAGTAGGCGATATGCGACGGAGTAGAGCTGGAGTTTTTTGAGACAGTCTGCGTATGGCATCTGTTTGAGGCCGGTAATCCTCCTAGTGAAGTATTTCTGTGGCCTTTCTAGTTGTTGCAGATATCTTGCCAGGTACATGCCAAATGGGGTGTTGTAATCTATAATGGGCCTGATGAGGGATGAGTAGAGAGGAACAATGACCTCTCTTTTTCTGGAGGAGAACCCCTTTGTGATGAGGTGTGCCATGTAGAAGGATTTCCTGACTACTGTGGTGACGTGATCATCAAAGAAGAAACTACTGTCCAGCTGTGTCCCAAGGTCTCTTATCACACTTTCGGTGTTTAGTAGGCTACCACCTATGTGGTAGTTCATGGGTACAGTGTTTTTCCCAAAGGGTATGACAATGCACTTCTTGGCACTGAGCTTTAGGCCATGACTTTGACACCAAGCATCAGTCTCAGTGAGGCCTCTGTAGAATGTCCACATCCTTAGGCAAATCTATTATGGGTCCTTTATGGGTTTGCAGTCTTCTGAGAATTTCATTAGCCAGAGACCAGCTGTATTAGCCTGGACTTCAGAGTTCTGTCAGTGAGCCAGTTGGCCACCCATCATGTGACCTATGGATTTATGCCTAGTTCAGTGAGCTTATCTATAACAGCAGAGTGGGGGATGGTGTCGAACACCTTGGCGAGATCAAGATAGGCTGTCTACACCACCTTGCCATCGTCTACACTTCTGGTGACTGCTTCGAAAAAGTCAATCAGGTTTAGGAGGCATGATCTAGCTTTTAACAAACCCAAACTGAGTGGAGTCCAGAGTTTGGAGGTTACCTAAGTCGTTGTTTATAAGCTCCAGGATTAAGCTCCAGGATGATGTGTTCCATGGCCTTGCAGACCAGGCTCTTCAGGCTAAATGGGGCAGTAGTCCCCAGGGTCAGTGGTGGCACCTCCTCTGTGGAGTGGGATAACCATCGCTGTGCATCATTCCATACGCACAAAGCCTGAAGTGAGGCTATGGTTGAACATGGTACTTAGGTGGGGGTTCAGTTCGTTCTGTAGTTCATGCAGAACGCAGGCTAGGATGTTGTCCGGTCTCATGGATGCTGTGTTCTTGGCTTTGGAGAATGCGGTCTTTACTTGTGTGTCCATGATTACAGGGCCTTTGCAATCTTCCGGTATGGAGATGGGCCCTTTGGGGGGGCGAGTGGGGGGTAAAATTTGCACTGAACCAGTCAGTTGGTTCGGTAAATGTAGTGATATTGTGCTGTAGTTCCGTGCAGATCTGTGTGGCCATTGAGATTGTTGACATAGCTGTAGAAAGCTTTGTGGTAGTCTTTAGAATCCATGTCGATTTTAATTTCGTAACTAGTTTTGGAGGATTTTATGAGGGATCTCAGCTTCTTGCTGAGGCAGACCAGGGAGTTCCTGCAATCATGGGATTTTACTCTTTTTTTGCAACAGTTTTCTTCTGTTGTAGAGTTTGTTTATGGCAGGGGACCACCAGACTGGCTTCCTTTTTTTGGAGGATAGCATCTTCGTTCTGTTAGGGATGGCACGGTCCATGCACTCGTATATGTGCTTATACAGTGCTTTTGTATATGATTTAGCAGTCGTGTCTCTATTTTCCATCTGTGTGGGTAAAGTGACGTTGGCCACTTCTGAGTTAAGAAGCATAAAGTTGGCTTTGGAGAAATTTTTTTACAGTGGTTTCCTTAATGGGGGGGGGGTGGGATATGGGTGTCTAGGGTGATTAGCTTGTGGTCGAACCTAAGCAGCAAGGAGTTGACCTCTGGTGTGGAGCATCTGTTACGCATATAGGTAATGACCAGGTCCAGGATGTTGCTTCCCCTGGTAAAGGTATGGACAAGCTGATCCAGGGCATTGGAATTGATGAATTCGAGAAAACGTTGGGTGTATGAGTTAGTACACTAGTAGTTTTCCCAGTTGATGGTGGGGTAGTTGAAATCTCCCAATATTTAGGGTATTGGGCTGTAATCTAATATTATCCAGTATACTGAGAAACACGAGTGGGCATCCTGGGGCATGGCGGGGGATCTGTAACAACCTACAACCTGAATTGCAGTCTTGCCCAGTGTTAATTGTACTTAGATCATTTTGGATGCATTATGTTGAGCAACTAGCCTGGAGGTGTGGATATCCTTTATGAATATGAATACGACTCCTCCTTTAGTGTTTCGGTCCAGGTTAGGTGGCCGAAAGGTGTGGTAAGAATTGCAGCCTGGTAATGCAGGGGTGCTTTCTGGAGCCTTAAACTAGGTCTCTGTCATTGCACAGATGTCGATGTTCTCCATTTTAAGGAGTGCCTTGAGTGAGTGCATTTTGAGGTTTAGACTTCCTGCACTGAGTAGCATTACCCGTACGTCTCAGGTCATTCACTCCAACATGGACAAGGACACAGTCATATTTGTACTTGTTGTGGAGTGACCAGAGTGCATGTGTTATATGGCGGATCTTGGCACCCGACAGGCAGCTGACAGTAACTTTCTCCTTGTCTAGCCTGGTGAGAGGGATGTCAGTATGCCTGACTTTAGAGTCGCCAATGACTAGTGTGTTGGGTACGTTGTTTTTTGCCTTATGGGCTGAGGTTGAGAGGCACACTGATTTTGGTCAGCTATGTGTCATTCGGGTAGTGTTGGGAGGTGGTGGTTGCTTGCGTTTCAGCTTTGGAGGTTTTTGTTGTTTGGGCAGATTTTTATTGACAGCCTCCGCAAATGTAGGTGTATATTTTGTGTTACTATGTGTGGGTTTGGGTGGTGCAGGTTTTGATGGCCTATGTGTAGAGTGCGGTGTGGTGTTTACTTTATCCTCTTGACTGTCTAGTCCAATCTTGGCTCTAGAGAGCTTGGCTTCCAGTTTGGCTATGTAAGTGCATCTCTGACAGGATGTAGTGTTGGATGGATGGTAGGAGAAGCGAGTTATCAGTGTACATGAGGCAATTGCTATATTGCCCCAAGATGCCCAGATTCATCAGGTGGACAGAAGAAAACACCGGGAGCTGACCCCTAGACATGCCTGGTTAGTGCTTATTAATTTAAGTACTAAGAACCGATTTCCTCTTGATAAGTGAGGAAAGTTGAGTGCTGCAGTAATTCGTAGATTATTTAGTACTTGCAACGAGATTTGGACAGTGCTGAGCACAAAGAAACAGTTTTGACTGCTAAAACTAGAAAAGTGGCTAGTTCTAAGGGAAAATCTGAACAGCAGACTTTCTGGCACCGGGAATAGTTTAACCGTAGTTAAACACCACTGTGCAATGCGCAAACACGGGTTTTTAAACAGAAAGATGAAAGGGATAGAAGTAGCCCAAAATGGCCAATAAAACTACAGATTCTGAGCTGAAACCACTCCTCCAGCGACAGATAGGCTGTTCAAAGCTCACCACTCTCACTGATGAACAGAGAAGCTTCTCTCTACCTTAGAAAGGTCTGGGCAACACAGAAACTTACAAACAGCCCAGAATTCATCAAACTCTGAAAAACTGACTCTACTGGCACTAGAAAGGTGGGAAATGAGTAGAGAGAGAGGATTTTTTTTTCAAAAGTTAAAGCAGATACAGGAATACAAACACTTTTAAAGCAGAAAAATGCTATCGCACTTGTGTGTGTAGCCCTTAACAGTTAAACCGCTAAAAAACACTTAAAAATGATCAATTAAAGTGCAAACAGTATAAGAATACAAAAAAAGAAGTTATGTACTCACCATAATGTTCCATCTGAGTAGTTATACTTCATTTTTCTGCAATCTGTGGGTATACGGATCCGTATCGGATCCGAGCCGGCAACATTTTTCTAGCATCTGCTCCAAGCTCTGAGCTCCTCTCCTTACCCATAATGCCCTACCATCTCCTATCTTCCCTCAGATCGAGTTTGCTGCAACTAACAATATATATGCAACTCAACCCAATAAATCAACCCTGAAAACAGGATAAGGTGCAGGGGACGGAAGGAGGGAATGTTGCAGAAAAATGAAGTACAACTACTCAGATGGAACGTTATGGTGAGTACATAACTTCTTTATCTGACGTAGTTAACTTAATTTTATCTGCAACCTGTGGGACAGAGTCCCCAGCTACTCCGATCCTGGGAGGCTCTTATGGAAGGATATTCCTGAGCACCGCAGAGCCAAAGGATGCTCTACCCCTCGAAATGCACCGCAGAGTCAAAGGATGCTCTACCCCTCGAAATCAGATACAATTTGTAATGGGAAATTAAGGTATGTGAATTGGCCCATGTCGCTGCTGCACAAATATCATCCAAAGGTACTGTGGACCAAAAAGCAGCAGAAGTCGCCATGGACCTGGTAGAGTGAGCCTTAACTATACCAGGAGGAGATAAACCTTTTGCTTTGTAGGCATGTGAAATGCAAAGAGTGATCCATCTGGCTAAAGAAACTTTAGAAATAGCTTTTCCCATAAACGCTTTGGAAAAGGAAATAAACAATTGGTCAGTCTTGCGGAAAGACTTCATTCTATGAAGATAAAAACGAAGTTGTCTATGAACATCTAACAAATGGAGTTTGTATTCACCTTTATTTTGGAAGTTGGGAAAGGAACGGGCAGATTAATGGACTGGTTTATGTTTGCTTCACATGCCACTTTAGGTAAGAAGGAAGGGTTAGTACAGAAGGAGACCCTATCCTTATGGAAGACCAAATAAGGAGGCACGGCAGACAGAGCTTGAAGCTCAGAAACCCTCCTAGCAGATGTAATGGTGACTAGGAAAGCTGTCTTCCAGGATAAAAATTTCAAATCCACCGAAGCTGCAGGTTCAAATGGAGGAGTCACCAATGCCTGTAAGACAAAGGTAAGGTCCCAAGAAGGTACAGAATCCTTGACAGGGGGCCGTAACAGAAGAGTACCTTTAAGAAAAGCCTTACACAGCCTAGAGGAGGCTAAGGCCATGTTGTCTTCACCAACGTGAAAACTGGAAATGGCTGCCAATTGTACTTTCACTGTGGAGGAACTAGCTCCTTGCTGAAAGATACCAGACAGGAAGTCCAACATCGCTGGAACAGGGGCTGTGTAAAGGGATATATTTTTCTCTGTGAGGCCCAAATGGAAAAGCGCTTCCATTTATTGCAATAATGTTTCCTAGTGGAGTCTTTAAGAGAGGCCACCAGAATGGATTTTACCTGGGATAAAAGATCGGGAGTCCTGGCAATTAAGGGAACTGGAGCAACCAAGCTGTTAGCTTGAGGCTGCCCAGATCGGATGGACGTGTCCCAGACAGATGGGAAATTAGATCCGGGCAGGGTTCCAGAACCCACGGGGGAGCTAAGAGACGAGACCAAAGGAATGGGAACCAAACCTGACAAGGCCAGAATGGGACAATGAGGATCACTTTGCACCATAGTCGGCAAGCTTTATGCAGAAACTTCGGAATGAGAGGTAAAGGTGGATAAGCATACAGAAGCCCGGGGGGCCAAGCATGGACTAGAGCGTCTCTGGGACTTCCCCTGGTGAGGGAATCAGAGCAAAGAACTCGCTGCACTTCGCGTTGGAAAGAGATGCGAAGAGATCGCAGCAAGGCTGACCCCATGCAAGGAAAATCTCCTCCTCTACTGATTGTTTCAGAGACCACTCGTAAGGCATCAGAATGGCCCGACTCAATCTGTCCGCTAAAATGTTGGAGCTCCCCGGGATGTGCGTTGCTATCAGAAACCGACCGGTGGAAATCGCCCATTCCCACACTCTCATGGCCTCGCGACATAGAGGATAGGATCTGGTTCCCCCCTGCTTGTTGATATACCAGACAACCAATATGTGGTTGGACTGGGGGTGACGCAAATGGGCGTCCTTTTGATATCTCTGGTGAAGTTAACCACCAAAGAAGAGATGTCCTGCAGACATGATTGATCTTGATCGGAAATTCCATGGGCAGGTCTAGCCAAGACCACTGAACAGCCAGAGTCCATTGAAGAAACAGCATGTGAAGGCGCGCTCAAGGGAGAATAGATATGGCGGCAGCCATGGAGCCCAGAGCCCGGAGAACCTTGCTCACCTTTGAAGACTTGAAGTTCGCTATCTGAGATATGTGGCACCTGAGATGTAGAATCCTGTCTGGAGTTAGGAATACCTTCATCTGCAAAGTGTCAAACCGTGCCCCAATGAAGTCTAGAGTTTGTACTGGTTGCAAATGGGATTTGTGAACATTGACTGTAATTCCCAGTAGGTCTGCTAACCGAATGAAATAATCTCAGGCCAGACACAAGTGATGCTTGTTGGTCGCAGCGAAGAGCCAGTCGTCCAGGTATGGAAACACCTGAATACCCTGAAGCCTCAGGTGAGCCGCTACAACTGCCATTACCTTGGTGAACACCCTGGGGGCTGTGGTGAGACCAAAGGGTAGGGCTCTGAACTGAAAATGCCTGGCTCCCACCTGGAAGCGCAGAAACCTCCTGGAGCTTCTGTGTATTTTGATGTGGTAGTAAGCATCCTGAAAGTCTAACAAGCACATCCAGTCGCACTCTCAGAGATAAGGTAGAATGGACTGTAGGGGTGACCATCTGGAATTTCTGTTTGGCTACCAACAGGTTTAATGTTGACAGGTCTAGAATGGGCCTGAGGTCCCCCGTTTTTTTTTGGCACCAAAAAGAACCTCGAGTAGACGCCTAATCTGAACTGATCGGGGGGGGGGCCTTTTTGTTGGCTCGTTTGAGAAGCAGCTTTGAAACCTCTAGAGCTGCAGCCTCCCTGTGCGCGGGTGGAACATCCGGGAGGTGTTTTGTAATATTTGGAGGGGCAACGAAAGGAATAGAGTAACCTCTGAAGAACCCAGCGATCTGTCGTAATGGACTCCCATGCCGCTGGGTGTAAGGACAATCGTCCCCCGACTGCCTCCGGAATAGGACAGTAGGGCAACCCCTCAGGGCTGCTGACCGGGTCTCTCAGAGAAGGGTTCCATAGACCCGAAATTCCAGGGACCCCCTCTACCTCTGGGTCGGCGTCAATCCTGTCCCCCTCTGCCTCTGGGGGAATAGCTGTCCTGAGAATCCCAGGAAAACTGAGATTTTCGGAACCACATCTTCTTCTGTCCCCTTTGATTCCTAGAGAAAGACCGCTGAGGGTTACAGAAGCGGACTCCAACAGCAGACAAAGTCTTCCCGTACTTTTCGCTCTGGACAAGTGTGTCACGTACTGTCTTCCCAAAGAGGGAAGAACCATTGCAGGAAGCGTTGATAAACGACACCTTGAAAGGGTCCACGAACTGACAATCTGAGCCAGGCATGACGCCTCATGGCTATGCCTGTCCCAGCCGCCCTAGCTGCTCCTTCCATGGCATGGTAAAGTAGCTGCATAGATGTGTTTGAGACTGACTTCAGAGTAGACATTTTTGCCGAGAACAGCTGTCTGTCCTGCGGCGATAAAGACTCTGGGGGCGACTCAGCAAATTCCGAAGCAAGGTCTCGCTGAAGCTGAATCACATGTGCCAAAGAATTCAGCGCACGGATAGAAAAAGTCACTGAGGAGTATACGCGCTTCCCAAACCTATCCACTGACCTGGACTACTTGTCTGGTGGGTGGACTAAGGAACTCTCCTGTGCTAGTTTCTTCTTTGTGGCCACTGCGACCAACACAGCATCAACTGGGGCTCCTTTCGACCAGGGTTGTCTATCAGAAGGGAGAGATAACCTTGTCAGGGCGTTTGGGGATGGGCTCTACGGTTTCTGGCTCCTTTGTTGCCCTTGTGGTGATGAGGTCCACCAAGGGGTCCGCTGGTTGGGACACCCAAGAAGTAGATGGGCCCATGCCACAGGCCTCCAGGAACACTGACTCATCCCCAGAAGGTTTTGGGGCTGACCAACCTCCCCTCTGGCGGAGGATCTCCATAATTTCTCCAAAGGAGATGTCTTCGAGAGGTGACCTGGGGGAACCTTCTCCTTCATCTAAGTCAGTGTCAGTAGTGAGGGACTCGGGGGAGTCCAAGTGCCTCCTTTTGCACTTTCGCTTACGGTGACTCTCTTCAGTGGGACTTTCAGAAGGGGATCCGCGAGCCGCAGGGGTTTCCTCGGGGAAAATGACCTGGGGATCCTCTGGCACGGGCTGTCCCTGAGACAGGATGAAGGGAGTAGTCGCCAAATCCAGGGGTGCCTGGGTGGTATCCGAGGAGATGAGCTGGGGTCTCAATCCCTGGGAGAGAACCCTCTCCACCACTTACAAAGGCCGAGGGAGAAGTCCTTCCTGGATCTGAAGCAGGGATCGGAGCCGAAGATAGGGTAGCCTGAGGTCCGAGGGAACGGATCGGATCCGAAAAGGTTGGAGCTGAAGAATCCATTCCCCCGGGTCTGACTCCCTGTCCGCGGCTCCGAGAGTCACTCGGATTTGAACAAGTCGGATCCGAGGAACTCAAGGTAACAGCCGGAGTCGAGGTTGGAGGAACTGTCGGCGCCGAGCTACCAGCCTCGAAAAACCACGGATCCAAGAGCCCCGAAGCACGGATCAGTGAAGGAGAGATAGGGTGGAAAAGAGGTATGGAGGTCACCCCTCCAGCGGGAGAGGGACCTAGCAAGACTCCCATCTGAATTTGGGTCTGAATAAATCTCCGCATCATCATGTCCATATCCATGTCCGATAGGCTCCGAGTCGACCTCGAAGAGGCCACCGACTCGGATCTGGCTGGTCTGCGCAGTGGCATGGAGGGCCTCGGGTCTGAACGTTCCAACGGCTCCGGTGAAAAACACGGAGACCGGAGCAGTGGAGAAACAGGCCTCATGGTCTTAGATGGGGGGCTGAGAAAGAGCTCCCTGTCTGGGGATCTCTTACAATGCCTATCCTTTTTCTCCCTTTCTTCTCTGTGCCTTTCCTTTTCCTTCTCGTTTTCTTTGTCAGACTCGCTGACTGAAGATCTGTCCTTTGAAGACCCATCGCCAGACAAAGAGGGAGGTTGAGTCCCTGTCTGGGTGGGAGGTGGTACACTAGTGACCGAGGCAGATTCCAGTATGGCAACAGGGAGAAGGCCTTTGGCAACTAGCTTGGCCTTATGATCCCTAAGGGCCCTAGAGTTGAAACCTGAACAGACAACACACTGAGTGGACAAATGTGCCACTCCTAAGCATATCACACACAGAGTGTGACCATCGGCAGGGGAAAGCTTATGGCCACACTCTGTACATTTTTTGAACACAGGCTTTGGCTGGTCAGCCATAGTCCTGCACTCCAAGGTACAAGCACTACCTTTCCAAAAAAACACACACAGGTAGGGGAAGGACAGGCCTAACTACTACTCTATACAAAAAAACTTTTTTTTTACACCAACGACCAAACGTGATACTACAGAAGGGGAGGAAGGGAAATCCTAGTCAAGCACACCTAGATATCAGCAAAAAAATTCTACTTACTATCCCTGAGCTCAGAGCAAAGGAGACCACGATGCACACTACTGGCGCGGCAAACGAGATCTGAGGGAAGATAGGAGATGGAAGGGCATTATGGGTAAGGGGAGGAGCTCGGAACTTGGGGCAGATGCTAGAAAAAAGTTGCCGGATCAGATCCGATACGGCTACGTATACCCACAGGTTGCAGATAAAATGAAGTTAACTACTTCAGATAAACAGTTTAAATAAGTAGCAAAGTTAATAAAAATGGTCGGAATAATGCGGCTAGCAAAAATAAGCAATAAAAAGCAAAACAGAGGTACTTAACCCACTCAAAGTCTCCCTGTTCTCTCTCTGCTGCTGTAAGACTCTGCAGGACACCCAGGCAGGCTCTTGCTGAGGTAAAAAACAATGGCAGCAAATATATAAAATAATCCAGTCAGGCAAAAATTAAGACAATACAGAACTCTGAAAAGTTAAAGTGCCAAAAATTATACTTATCAGCGATAGATTTCCAGATTATTTGAGAGCACTCTTCAGTCAGAGCACAGGAGTTTCTAGGTTTGCACAAGAACTAATACAAATATTTTTAATGGCCGTTATAAAGACCTGGTTTGCACATAATATGATTTACTTACAATGGTTTATAAAAAGTTTTAAACTTATTATAAATATTTAATTAGAATTATTATTAACGTAT
Organism: Protopterus annectens; assembly: GCF_019279795.1. Lineage (NCBI taxonomy): Eukaryota > Metazoa > Chordata > Ceratodontiformes > Protopteridae > Protopterus > Protopterus annectens. The sequence goes on along the minus strand of NC_056743.1, from coordinate 1,137,775,480 downwards.
TTATTTTTAATAGTTTAAAGACAAATTGATGTTTGAAATGGTTTTAATTAGATAACTGATGGGATTATAAAAGAAAGATAGTATGGGATACATTGCATCTAATGAAGTCTTTGTATTGAGGACGAAAATGCGGTGATTTAAGTTAAGCGTTTGTGTTTTATATGGGCGGCCACAGTGGTGCAGCGGTTAGCATTGCTACCTCACAGCAAGAGGTTCTCTGGTTCGATTCTCGGCTGGGGTGCCTTCTGTGCGGAGTCTGCATGTCCTCCCTGTGGTCATGTGGGTTTCCTCTGGGTGCTACGGTTTCCTCCCACATCCCAAAGACATGCAGTAGGTGGATAGGACACTCTAAATTGGCCCTAGGTGTGAGTGTGTGCGTGTGTGTGCCTTCTGTGGAAGGTTGGGTGCCAGGCTGGCAACTCGACACTGTAAAAACTCCACTGCCAATCATGAGCGGACAGATGATCAGCTGTGGCGACCCCTAACCGGGAAAAGTCGGAAGAAGAAGAAGAAGTTTAATGTGTTTTACATATTAAAGAAGTGCTTTTCATTATTTGGTTGTGGACTGCTGTTTCTCCTTCCCAGGTGCTATTTTGGTCTACGGTTGCCAATGTCCTTGTTAATTAGGTTCACGATAATCCACTCCATGGCCCAAATTTAAATGATTAAAAAGCGTAATAATACATGCATCGTTTCCACTTTAAGCTTCAAGTCACTGCGTGCTGCATTTGTTCCCAGAACCAAGACATTAATCTTGACAGCAAGCAGAGCAGGTAGTAACAGTAGTAATACTAATAGCAATAATAATAATAATAATAATAACACTAGTAACAACAACAACGCTTACCTGTTGTCAATTACAATAAGGGCAAGGACATATAAGGATTAGAATCCTGATTTTCAAACATTGGAAAACTAGATTATTCTTCTCTTCCATCATGGTCCTTACCTTTAATGTCTATAAGCTGCTCCTCTGAGAGTGGCTGTCCATTAATGGGGTCTGTACCATTCTCTGCAATATACTTCTCAATCAATCTGCGCTCAAATACTTGGTTGGAGACGGGAGACACACAGGGGTGTTCTGGAACTTCATTCGAAACTGAATAAAACACATTGAAGCAGAGAACATGCTACAGTTAAAGTATATACAATTCAAAGCATGCCACATATCTGTTTACAGATAAGACAGAAGTGTTTTTTGTGATGCTGTCTTCAAAATTACAGGTCACATGGCTACATAAACACAACATTGGTGGCCTGGCATAATTCTCAAGTGAGGCATCTCACTGCACTAGTAAACAGATCTGGAGAAGGGTCCTCATCACAACAGTACTGCATGTAAAAGAAGGGGCTAAGTAGTCACTGGAAAATTTATAAATGTTAGGCTATATCCTGCTGGTTTAATTCCTAGAGCACACCCGCCCATGTGCGCGCTAGCACACACACACACACACACACACACACACACACACACACACACACACACGTTATACCTCAAAACAACTTGAAAAACTGCGTGTGCGGGAACTTCTATATTGAAGTTCTTTGTATTTTGTTCTGATCACAGCTCTTCTGTAAGTTGCTGTGACAACTACTTGAAGTGCAAAAATGACCCACACTCCCATTTCTATGTTCACCTTCTCAATCAGTACAACAGAGTGTGTTAAGATGCATCACAATATACAGTCTTAAGTCCCCCAAAACATGCAAGCTATATGCCTAAAAGATGCAACAGTGTTACAATCTGCTTACTCTTAACCCTCAAAAGACTAAGAACTGAGCCACTGCTTTCCATTTTTTGTAATTAATCACTATAACTGGCACAAATATAAGCTATTTATTATTGAAAGTCTGAGTGTGTCAGATACCCCTATTCAGAGAAGACCCAGGAGGACAAGCTCCAGTACAGTTTGACAGACATGAAAACAAGGAGTCTGATATAAGCAAGTAGCAAAATTGAAAGAATACATGTTCAATTAGTATATTGTGATAGAAAATATAGCTTGTACAGTGACCTAACAATAGCATAAAACAAAATATTCTTTAGATGGTGACGACAACTGACAATGTCCAAGAGCATCAAATACGCACGGTAACAGTCTATATACAAATGAAAGTGAAAACCTTTGGAAATATCTATCATAAACGAAGAATAAAAACAATATATAGTAGTGACAAAAGACTGCAGTAAGAATGTTACCCTGGAGGAGAGAAACAGTTGCAAAGTCAAGAGTTAGTATCCTTTTAATAGCAGTTTGAAAGCATACTAGATGTTGCTTTGTTTTACTGCAGACGGCATGGCATTCCAGTGAATGGAAAAGTTTAGAAAAAAATTATTTTTCATAGTTACTGTTGGCCTTCTGGGTTACAGTTTAGTAGATTTTAATATAGAGTATACCATTATATGAGGCTGCCAATAGATGTAGTCTGCTCTGGTTGGTTTAAAACTCCTAAAATCGATTTTAGTTGTGTTAGTAGCAAGATGTGGAGTAAAAAGCTAGTTTTGTTTTTCAGTGCACTGAAGTGGTGACATCTAGAGGTTAAAGGAAAAATGAACAATTTTGTTGTAGCCGTGTTCGACTTTGCATATTTGCCAAGACTGCAAGTTTGTAAAAAGGAAGACTACAGTAGGTTGGGAAACATCAGGGAGTTTGCAATGGCTATACTGCTATGAATAATTAGGTACTGTTCAACCTCATACTTGCAGCAGAGTTAAAGGTTGATTTTCTATAAAACATGACGGCTATCAGATATGAATGTGAAATTATAGTTGCATCTATGATCACCTTTTGGAGTTTTGTATGTTTATAAATTTAGCTCCAACTTCAAACCCCCCCACCCCCAAACACACACCCTGCTTACATAAAAGCATCTACACCCTGCTAAATTTCACAAGAACAAGTCCTCAACCAGCAATCCAAAGCCAAGAACACTGCTTCTATGAGGCATCATAAAATATTACGCTGCCTATTTGCCAGCCAGAAGCAGTACCTATCAAACCCTCTATACAGTGGCTCTTCAAAATCAGCCTCCAATCAGGGTCTGTACTGGATGAATGGAGGACTGTAATAGTCATTCCCTGCACAAAGGTGGAGCATCAAGATGCAGGCAACTACAGATCTACAAGTCTAGCCAGTTTCATGTGTAAGTCTATGGAAAGTGTCACTATAGAACAAGTAAGCACATAGGCAACCTACAAATTTTCAACTTGTGTCAGTTTGGTTTTGTTAGGGTCAGGTCCTGTCTACTGAATCTGGTCAATTTCAAAAAGGTTACCGAAGCAGTGGATATATCTAGAACTTGTAAAGGCATTAAACACCATCCACAACTTGGGTATAGTTGATAAAGTCATCCACCTAAATGTAAATCCCTACATATCTCTATGTATATCAAACTGGCTCACAAACAGAACCCAGGAAATGGGGGGGGGGGGTGGATCTACCGCCTCCCGCAGACATCTCACTAGCGGTGAACCTCGGGGTTTGGTCCTTTGAGAAGTAGATACCAAAGAGGAGTGGCCAAAGACAAAACTACGTTAAGGGCTAATGACTGACCAAGTTTGCAGAAGACTGTAAACTTACTGCCATCATAAAGTCTCCAGAAGACACCAAGATCCTTCTAGAAGACTTTCATCACAAATATCTCATGTGAAAGCAATGGCCTAAAACTAAACACTAAAACATGTGCAACTGCATCCCTCAGTAAGCATGTTGCACCCTGCAACTATCAAACTGATAACACACTCTGAAAATTGTCCCAGGAGTGAGGGACCTGGAAACCCATGTGGACAATGAGCTGTTATTCGATAAACATGTGTTGTACGAAAGTCCCTTTTCAATGTGCAGCTTATTAGTAATGGTATGGTATCCATTTCCAGGGAAGTGATCATTCCATTGTATTCCGCTTTCAGAATGATCGCAAAATACACTACCCCCTTTTATATGTACCTGTCCTATACACTTGTCACAACTCAAAGAGACTGCAATGTTTTCACAACAAGAAAATAAAGGATCTACATCATAAAAGTTAAACTGATCGTAAGATATCAAAAACAGGGGCAGGGCTTTGAGACAGAAGACTACTGAGGAGCAATCACCCCACTGTTTATAAAAATTCCTCGATTAATATCTACCAAACTAAATTGTTGTACACTGATGTAAATAACATACACAGGATCATCATAGGAGGTTACTAGGCTAACGGCCCAAAAGCTCTTACAAGCCTAGTCAAGTTCAACCAGTGTTCCCCAAGGGTGTCTGGTTCAAGCTGACACTAAAATCAGCACCTACTGCTCCTAAGACGGACACAGGTAGAACCCCCCAGGACGAATTTCTGGTTATCCAGCCAATCATACAAATTATGCTTAAATAGGGCCAACAAGGGGGTTTGTTTAACATGAATAGAAAGCTTGTTCCAAAGCTGGGGCAAGCTCTGTAAGACAAAACTCTCTCTCTAACAAGTTCTCTCGATGTCGCATACCAGGTTAAGGTCCTTTGAGCGAGTGACCCATCTGACATTTGACTTGTGCAGTATTTCCATTAAAGCTGGGTCAGAGATTGCTCTATATAAAAGACACAGGTCGCCTATGAGCAGTCTATATGATACAGAGTAAAGTGACAATTATTCCAGTCTGTCCGCATAAGACAGATCTTGAAGACCCTGAATTTTCTTTGTAAGGAACCTTTGTGGCCTCTCCCCAATTGCTGCAGGTGTTTCGAAAGGAACATACCAAAAGGAGCATTGTACTCCATTATTGGCCTGATGAGGAAAGAGCACAGGGGGGTTACAGCCTCTTTTTCTGGAGGCAATGCTCTTACTTATGATATGAGCAATATAAAATGCCCTTCTTACCACCGTGGAGACATGGTGATCGAAGTTAAGGTTGCTGTAGATCTGTGTGCCCAGATCTTTCACCACTGACTGTATACTTACAGTACTGTTACTGATGTGGTAGTTTTGCAGAAACATCACATTTACCGAAGGGGATGATGATAGATTTTGTTGCATTAAGTTTAAGACCATGATTTTGGCACCAGTCTGCGTAAGACTTTCTTTCAGGATGCTGACATCACTAGGGGTTTCAATGATCACTCCCAGTTTGCAGTTATCAGCAATCTTTGTCAGCCACAGTCATTTAGTTTTAGTCTGCACTTCGAAGAAGTATATTCTGAACAGAAGGGGTCCCAGAATTGATCCCCGTGGAAAAATCACTGGTTATGGGTCTGCTGGAAGATGAGGTGGAGTCCCCTATTTTGACCTTGTGGGTCTGCTGGAAGATGTGGTGGAGTCCCCTATTTTGACCTTGTGAGTTCTATCAGTCAACAAGTTTGCAACCCACCTGACAATATATGGGTTGATACCCAGGCTGGGTGAGTTATCAATGATGCCCGAGTGGGAGATTGTGTCAAAGCCTTTGGCTAAGTCTAGGTAGGCCATATGCACAAATATGCCCTCATCTAGGGCTTTGGTGACTGTCTCAAAGAAGTCCACCAAGTTTAACAAGCATGATCTCCCCTTAACAAAGCCAAACTGTGTGGGGTCGAGCGTCTGAAGATTTCCAACATCTTTATTAATAAGGTCCATGATGATTCGTTCCATGGCCTTGCAGATAAGGCTGACCAGGACAATGGGTCTACAGTTCCCTGGGTCCGCAGATACACCCCTTTTGTGCAAAGGGATTTTGTAGCAATTTTCCATTCTGCTGGGATGAAGCCAGTGCCAAGGCTGTGATTAAAAAAACGTGCCCAATGGCGATGCTAATTCCCAATTTAACCCATGTAGAACACAGCTCGTGATGTTGCCTAGTCCCACAGCAGCTATGTTTTTGGCCTTGGAGAGGGCATTTAAGACCTGCTCCTTGGAGATGCTAGGTGGGGGACACGGGTTAGCAATGCTTTGGGGTATATGTTGCAGGGATGGGGGAGTGAAGTTTTCAATGAACCTGTCAGCCAACAGGTTTGCTATATCCACAGGTTCTGTATATGTAGTACCATTAACTACTAGTTCAGTGCAAATCTGGGCCTTACCTTTGAGGTTACAGATGTAACTAAAGAACGCCTTACGGTTATTCTTAGTTAGGGAAGCTAATTTGGATTCGTAGTTAGCTTTGGAGGACTTCACTAGGAGTCTTATTTGCTTGCTTAAGTTGAAGAGGGAGCGTTTCCAGTTTTGAGACCATTCCTTCCTGCTCTTAAGACAGCAATTTCTTTCTCCTTTTGTATAACCTACTAATGGCAGTTGTCCACCAAGTAGGTTTATTTTCCCTTGAAGATCTTGCTTTGGTTCTATCACGTACAGCAGAGTCAATACAATTGTACAGGTACTCATATAAAGCAGTGGTGTATAACTCAGCATAGGTTTCTGCTCCATCGGGGGAGGGGGCTATGAAGCTATTTATGCTGTCACGTAAGAGGCTGTAATTGGCCTTGGAGAAGTTTTCTAGTTTAGTTGTTGCTAAGGAGGATTTCTGTTATACATATAATTTTGACACTGTATTCCTCCTTGTAATATCAGTGTGCTTGTTAAACGCTACATTTTTATTGTTTTGTTTATCCACTGATGATACTGAAACCCATCAAATGTGATCACTGCTCAACCCTGGTTAACAAATTCAAATAAAAAAAAAGTTTTGTTAAGATTCAGGACTGTTGCAACCAGGCTCAATTGAAAGGAAAGCTTCCTGGGTTTCGGTCTGCAGTTCTAAGAGACTCTGGACTGAGAAGACTAATGCTGAATCATCTGCATAGTGAAGGATGCTGGCCTACCTAGGATACTATAGGCATGTTCTTTATTAGAATTTGTAGTTTATTGGCGGTTTGGTCAAATTTTCCATCTCTTTCAGCTTTCTGGTTTAAAAGCCTGCGTTTGCTCTTGTTTCCCATCTTTCCTGTAACTAGTCTAGTCCAGATACAGATTTGCTGTATCCAGGACTGTTTGTAAGCTTCTGAGAGGTGCCCAAATCTACTCTTCAATGTTTCCCTTAGATTTGCTAGTTCTTTCCTCTCTTGCACTTTTACTAGCTTATTAGTCTAGCACTTTACCATACCAGACTTATTGTAGCACACAAAAGTGCTACCAGCACTACAAGGAAACAGCTCCAGTACTTATTTTATTAATGCCTACCCCTCCAGGTATATCAGAAGGTCAGTTCCCTGTGCTTTCTCCTATTAAACTGGTGAACTTGGGCATCATGAGGCAGGCAATGTAGCAACTGCCTCATGTACACCGACAACCCTCTCCTCTTGCTTCCTAACACCCAGACTTGCAAGAGATGCACTTAAATATCCAAATTGGAAGCCACGCACTCTCCAGCCAAGAGCGGAATAGCTGGTCAAGAGGACACGTGCACCACACTACACGGAACACATAGCCCTCCAGAACACACCAGCACTGCCTTCACATAAAAACACAAACCACACACCCACCTTCGCTCTCAATAAAAATCTACCCAAACAGCAGACACATCCAAGGCAGAAACGCACTCGACCAGCACAACACAACACTAATCACGAGACACACAACTCTCCTAAACAGTGTGCCACTCAACCAAAGCCCCTAAGGCAAAACAGCATGCCCAGCACACTAGTCATGGGTGACTCGATAGTGAGGCACACTGATGTCCCACTCACTAGGTTGAATAAGAAGAAAGTAACAGTCAGCTGCCTGTCAGGTGCCAGGAACCGCCACATAACGCACGCACTCAGGTCCCTCAACAACAGGTACAAATATGACTCTGTCATTCTACAAGTGGGTGTGAATGACCCGAAACTACCTCCCTGGACTACATGAAGAGAGACATGGAGGAGCTCTCGGATTTATGTAGCCCAGGCGGGTATGACCCTAGACCTGAGCAGCATCTTACCAACACCCAGAATGATACCACATTACAAGCAGAAAACAACTGATTTCAAAAAATGGCTTAGTTTCTGGTGTCATTCTAAGGGGATCCAGTATCTGTCTGCCTGGGATGACATGATTAACAGACCTAGATGTTTTGCCAAAGATGGCCTGCATCTGTCACCCCTGGGCTTCCGGATACTGGCAAAGGCTCTTACCACCCCTATTGTGCTTTTTAGGCGGAATTCCACAGACCAAATTACCACCATAACAGTTATAAACAAATGCAATCTGAGGGTCATGCTGCTCAACGCTAACAGTCATCTCAAAATGCACTTGCTCGAAGCACTCCTTAAAATGGAAAACATCGACATTTGTGCTATAATAGAGACCTGGTTCAAGGCAGCAGAAAGCGCACCTGCACTACCAGGTTATAATTCATTCCATACCTTTCGGCCCCAGAACTTGGACCAAAGCTCCAAAGGCGGTGGGGTTTCCATATTCATAAAGGATGCACACACCTCCAGACTGGTAGCCCAACATAACGCATCACAGATACTTCAGGTGCAGCCAACACTGGGTAGGACAGCGATTCAGGTCGTAGCCTGTTATAGGTCACCAACCATGACCCAAGACTCTCACTCCACGTTCCTAAGCACCCTGGAGAATATTAGGGTCCAACCTAACCCTCTCATAATGGGTGACTTCAACTACCCCTCCATTAACTGGGAAAACTACTCATATACCAATACACCTGCCCAACGTTTCCTGAAATTCATTAATTCCAATGCCCTGGACCAGCTCTTCTTACCCACACTAGAGGTAGCAACATCCTTGACCTGGTCATTACTAACATGGTGACCGTTGCTCTACAACCAATAGACAACTCCTCCCTGGTTAGATTCAACCACAAACTAATCACCATGGAAATCCACATCCCTCCCACCCACTCGCAAAGGTAACCACCATGAAAAACTTCTCCAAAGCTAACTTTGGGCTTCTAAAAACAGAGGTGGCTAACTTCATGGCACCCATGCAAATGGAATATAGTTGCATGACCACCGAATCATACACCAATGCACTGTACGAACACGGACACAAATGCATGGATCAAACCATACCCAATAGAACCAAGATGCGCTCCTCCAAAAAAAAGGAAGCCAATCTGGTGGTCCCCTGCTATAAATAAACTCTACAACAGAAGAAGGAAACTGATACAGAATAAGGTGAAGTCCCAAGAGTGGAAAAACTCCCTTATCAGCCTCAAGAAAAAGTTGAGATCCCTCATCAAAACCTCTAAAGCTAGCTATTAAAACAGAATTGCAGCAGATAGTAAAAGACAACCACGAGGTCTTCGATAGTTATGTAAAGAATCCCCATGGCAATACCCAGATTTGCTCTGAGCTACTGCACAATGGTACCTCCTATACCGAGCCAACAGATATTGCCAATATACTGGCCGACAGATTCAATGCCAGCTTTACCCCCCCCCCCCAAATGACCAATCACAATACCAGTAGATTGCCAGGCACCCAGTATTACTGCTGCACAGGTTAAAACAGCACTGTCCAGGGACAAGAATACAGCTTCTATAGGACCTGAGAATATCCCTGGCTGTGTTCTACATGAACTACAGAGTAAACTGGCACTTCACCTGTTTGCCCTGTTGAATCACAGCCTCACCTCACGTTGTGTCCCTACTGAATGGCACATTGCTATAGTCATCCCTCTCCACAAAGGAGGAGCGACTACAAACCCTGGAAGTATCGCCCCATTAGCCCGAGTCTAATATGCAAAGCTATGGAACGCATCATCATGGACCTAATAAACAAGAATATAGTGAATCTCCAAACTCTGGATCCCACACAGTTTGGTTTTGTGAAGGGTAGATCATGCCTGCTCAACTTGGTCGACTTCTTTGAGTCAGTCACCAGAGCTGTGGATGAAGGCAAGGTGGTTCATACAGCCTACCTTGATCTGGCCAAGGCCTCTGATACCATTCCCCACTTGGGAATCATAGAAAAACTCACTAAAGTTAGGCATCAACCCCTATATCAGTCACCAGAGCTGTGGATGAAGGCAAGGTGGTTCATACAGCCTACCTTGATCTGGCCAAGGCCTCTGATACCATTCCCCACTTGGGAATCATAGAAAAACTCACTAAAGTTAGGCATCAACCCCTATATCACTAGGTGGGTTACAAACTGGCTCACAGATAGAACCCACAATATGAAAGTAGATGACTCCAAGTCATACTGCCGACCAGTCGCACGTGGAGTCCCACAGGGATCGGTCTTGGGTCCTCTCCTGTTTGGTATATATTTCTCAGAAGTCCAGGCCAACATGAAGGGACTCTGACTGACCAAATTTGCAGATGATTGCAAGTTGGGAGCCATTATGAACTCCCCAAGTGATGCCGACATCCTACAGAAAGGCCTCAATGAGACCAATGGACTGGTGTCAGAACCATGGCCTTAAGCTCAATGCCAAAAAATGTGTCTTCATCCCCTTTGGGAAAAACCCAGTTCCCATGAATTACCACATCAATGGTAATCCACTGAACACAGAAGGCGTTATAAGAGATCTGGGAACGCAGGTTGACAGCAACCTCTCTTTTGACCACCACATTGCCACTGTGGTCAGAAAGTCCTTCTATGTAGCACATCTCATTACTAAGGGTTTTGCATCCAGGAAGAAAGAGGTCACTGTCTCCCTCTACTCTTCCCTCATTAGGCCAATCGAGTACAATGCCCCATTTGGCATGTACCTCACTAGACACCTGCAACAACTGGAGAGGCCGCAAAAGTACCTCACAAAGAGGATCCTAGGCCTTAAACACTTGTCCTATATGGACAAACTCTGTCTCATATCACCTACTTAGAGGCGATATCTGCTTGACTTACAAAGCCATGTCTGACCCAGTTCTGTTAGAAATGCTGCATCTAAAGAAATCCCAATCTCTCCACACCACACGATCCAGAGACCTTAACCTCATTGCCACAATCAACAGAACATGCTGGAGGGATAGGTTCATAACCCAGAGACTGCCCATGCTATGGAACAGACTTCCTGTACATGTCAAACAGAGCACCTCACTGTCCCTCTTCAACAGAAATCTTGATGAGTGAATGGGAAACAGAAAATTCACCCCCGGGGATCACTCCAGTGACTCTACTCGACAGAGGCGCTGGGAACTAAGGTCGGGTGGCGCTATGCCAGGGTAATCCTATGGACTAGGCTTGTAAAGGTTCCAGGGCCATTAGCCTAGTACACACTTATGAACCTATTAACACGTTAAACAGGGGGGCCTAATACAGAGCTTTGGGGAATGCCTTTTGTAAATGCTAATATATAGAGAAGAAGTCTTGTAATTTTTCTCATTGAGAGCTCTCAGCTAGATAGCAGGTGAACTGGACTATGACCTTTCAATGAGATCCAGGGAGGACACGCTGTGCAGTTGTGGGGAAAGAGACTATATCAAATGCCTTAGAAAAGTCAAAAAACGTGGGAAGCACTAACTGAACTGCATTTAGCCTTTGACTAACGGTGTTAAGAAAAGAGAGCCGTCTAGGTACCATTGTATGGATGGAACCCAAGCTGTGTTTCGGAGACAGTAGGTCACTGTACAGAAGTTGATTTAATGTTAATGAAATACATTTCTCCATGATTTTGGATACTGGTGAGAATATCATGATGGGTTAATAGTTAAGATAGTTCTGCAGAGTCTCCACTTTCATGGAAGGTAATGGATTTTGACAGGTCAAGTATCGATACTGGGTATGCAATATATTCAGGTATTCAGATGAAAGACTATCTGTTGCTAGTGTGGTGGACTTGAGGTTAAGTAGTATTTTTTTGTTATTTTAATAGTGGTATTCTGAATGACACAGAGGTTAACTAGGCTTGCAGAAGAAGCAATTATGGGAGGAAATTTTTTATTGTTGGTAGACTGAAGATACTACAGCTCTAAAGTATATGAAATCTGCAAGCAGTAGTACAATTTGATTATGCAGATGGGGGACTGGCCATAGCACTGGTAGTAGGACTGGCCATAGCACTGGTAGTAGTATTAACAGTCATACGCACACTGCAAATGAGTAGTGACCCATGCAATAGAAGAAACTAAGTTATTTAAATCAGAGTCTTCCTCACAATCCTTCTGTAGCAACTCCTACCATTTACAGACTGAGAAACCTCAGTGTTCCACTGAAAACACTGACATTCTAGCAGTACTCTCACAGAAAGAGAAACTTATATAGGGAGAATCAGAAATTGAACTCTCTCCTCAGTCAAATCAAAGGGGAAAAAATGTATCCATCCCTTCATCCTCCTGTTCAGATACAGAATCTTGAATCTCTTCAGAGTGTTGGAAACCCTCTTTCTTTTACCAAAAGCTACTTTACAAGAAGGATCGATAGCCCAAATTAAATCCCGAGCCAGGCCCAATAAAATACTTCTATCTAAAAAAAATTGAAATGCAGATATGTTATTGTTTTTCTGTTTCATTCGGACAGGGATGAGCACAGCATTCTGACACAACAGGGAAACCTTCCCTGTTCCCTCTCCCAGGACGGACAAAAGTGGCTCTACCTTGCCCATTGACAGGACCCCAAAACAAGGCACTCTAACTTTAAAATAGCTTTCCTGAAAAGGAAAGTAATAAAACATCGATAAAATTAAGAAAATGGAAGCCCTCCCCAAAAGGAAACTTATCTGCCCAACAAAGGGCAGCAGACACAGACCATAGATTCATAGATTAGTACTAAGCTAACTGCCCTTGCGAGCCATTTTAAGCCTAGCCAATTATCCCTTCTGAGACTCAAACCCTGCACCTTGTGTTTGTAAGGCAAACACCTTAACCATTAGGCCACCCTCCCATCACTCCTCAAAGGCCTAAGAAGAGCGTACTCTTCAGTGGCAGTAAAGCTATGAAGGGGTTTGTGCCCAAACTTGTCTTTTAGTCAGCTCAGCTCAAGCTGCTTGACAGTCTGGGCTTGTAGAAGGTGCTCTGAAGCTTTGGAAGCTGAACAGCTGTCATATGATTGGTAGGACATCAGCCATATAGCTAAGACCACTGCAGAAGTGATCAAAATGATAAACATCTTGGCACCAAAGTAATGTAACCCTACTGCAGCCGTTGAGTTATGTCAGTTTTTTTTTTTTGTATTTTTAATTGGTAATAAGCCAATTTAAAAAAACATACACTTTTTAGTATGTCTATGAGATCACTACTTGATCAGTAAAGTATCCATATTAGCCAAATGATTAACCCACAACTTCCCATTAAAAATAACAGGAAATTTAATCAGAAAGTGACACATTATGCTAATCAATAGCCCCAGTCTTCGCACAGTATCTGAACGTGGGTAGCCAACATATGCCTTAGTACTAAGCACACTAAGTCATACTTTTCAACCCCTTTGCCTAGGAAATCTGGGCAAAGGTTAAAATACTGGAAGAACAAAGGCCTCCCCAAATAGGAACAGATTTGCTCTTATACACCAAGTTGTTAGAATAACAGGATTTGTGTTAATTTTCTGAAGGCTATGAAGTCTGAAACCCAAGTGTATAGCATTATTTAGTGACATCAATCAGCAGCGATTTGCCACAATTTTAAGAAACAAACCAAAAATATGAGGCAAAAATCTGGATAGTTGAGAGGTTTGCACTAAGTACCTGCTATCTGTTACTAACAGCACTCAGAAAAAAAACAAAAAACGGATAATACTGCCCAAAAGCCACTTAGAACAAAAAATCAAGCAGTATTCACGAAGAACGAATCCAATCCACCAAATTGAACAGTTTTATTACATAAAAAACGGAACCACGTATAACACCACTATCATGAACGCCTTCCCTATACATTCACAAGCGTTTTCGTCATTAAATTGACTTCATCAGATGACCAGCATAAAATAAATCCTTTAATTTATACTTCAACTCATTTCTATCTACCAATAAAATTTCACCATTCATTAATAATTTAAAATTCAATTATCTTGTTATATTAACCCTTTGTTTAAAAATTTGTATAAAATGAATCATGTTTTATTATATTAGATATAAAAATAGTAAACATCACTTATTAAAAATCGATTAAAATTGATTTATTCATTAAAACTGCTGTTTAAAATAATTTGATAAATAAGGGAATTCCACTCACATTTTAGTTAATAGTATTGCTATCAATGCCCTCTACTGGCCACTCATATTATTACATTCATAGTTTTGCAGATCTCAATTTTAATAAAGGTATTATGGAAATACAATCATTCAAGCCATGGGCTTTGTCAGCTTCTAAAGTGATCTGCCACCAAAGTTCTCTAAATTCTATTTTTTCTTCCCAAAGCCCCCCCCCCTCTAATATCACTTTTTACCTGTTCTAAAACTATGAATTTATATTTATAGTTAGAACAAACTTTAGTATGTTTATATAGGGCATTACTTTCTTTTCCTACTGAAATTTCATACACACGTTCATAGATCCTTCTTTTTAGTCGCCTTTCAGTCTTTCCTATATAGAAGGATCCACAATTTTCACAGATAGCTAGGTATATTATACCTTTAGATTCACAATTATAATATTCACCACTATTTACATATCTTCCTCTACCTAACTATAAATATAAATTCATAGTTTTAGAACAGGTAAAAAGTGATATTAGAGGGGGGCTTTGGGAAGAAAAAATAGAATTTAGAGAACTTTGGTGGCAGATCACTTTAGAAGCCGACAAAGCCCCTGGCTTGAATGATTGTATTTCCACAATACCTTTATTAAAATTGAGATCTGCAAAACTATGAATGTAATAATATGAGTGGCCAGTAGAGGGCATTGATAGCAATACTATTAACTAAAATGTGAATGGGAAATGTGAATGGAATTCCCTTATTTATCAAATTATTTTAAACAGCAGTTTTAATGAATAAATCAATTTTAATCGATTTTTAATAAGTGATGTTTACTATTTTTATATTTAATATAATAAAACATGATTCATTTTATACAAATTTTTAAACAAAGGGTTAATATAACAAGATAATTGAATTTTAAATTATTAATGAATGGTGAAATTTTATTGGTAGATAGAAATGAGTTGAAGTATAAATTAAAGGATTTATTTTATGCTGGTCATCTGATGAAGTCAATTTAATGACGAAAACGCTTGTGAATGTATAGGGAAGGCATTCATGATAGTGGTGTTATACGTGGTTCCGTTTTTTATGTAATAAAACTGTTCAATTTGGTGGATTGGATTCGTTCTTCGTGAACACTGCTTGATTTTTTGTACTAACAGCACTCAACTGCAGAGCTTGCCCAGCAATCTTTAGCCATATGACAAGAGACTAGCAGAAGCTACAGAAGCCTGGATCTTGTGGAACAGCTTTCTCTTGCGGACTATGTCTGATGTGAGATATGTTTTGGGGGGTATTTCTGGTAGGAAACCAGTTAGAGGGGTGTCAGAATTTTCTTTTTTTTTTTTTTACTAAATTAATTTTATTCAGAGTGACATGGAGCAGGGTGCCCTGCAACAGCATATAAAAACAGGAAGATTAACTGTTACTGTGATGCATGAAAGCAAGGAAAAGTTAGTTAAAGGCCCAGTTTTGAGTGAATAACAATCTAGCTTTAAGGGGAGTGATCTCTCAAACAGCAACATGGCTGTTAATTATATTTATGCAACACCTCTGTAGTCATAGATGTTGCAACCTCTCAGAATACAGATGTCCCACTTTAACAGCATGTGTGCGTCTTACACCAAAATACAATATGTGAATTATATCACCACGTTGTAAGAAAAAGTCAGCGAACCTTTAATGTTTTATTAAAAACGAAACTCACCAAATCACTTCTCTAGCGCCTCGGCTTTTACAAGCCTTTAACAGAGTATATGTGAATTCTCTGAAACTGTAATATTGCAAATTGCCTTGGGTGTAAATGACACTGGATTTGTTAGCCATGAATAAGAGGCCAAAAGTTTAAAAAAAGCTTTGGCTATCACAACATTCTGATACCATAGGACGTCCGCGGTGGTGCAGTGGTAGCGTTGTTGCTTCACAGCAAGAGGTTCTCCCGTTCGATTCTCGGCTGGAGTGCGGGGAGTGCCTTCTGTGTGGAGTCTGCATGTTCTCCCCACAGTTGGGTGGGCGTTCGAAAGACATGCGTAAATGGGCGTGCCTTCGTTGAAGGTTGAACGTCGAGCTGGCCCCTCAGCGTTCGTGAAAATCTACTGCCAATCACTAGCGAACTGGAGTTCCGCTGAGGCGACCCCTAACCGGGAAAAGCCGAAAGACAACAACAACAACAACCTAGTTTCCACAAGTGGAATATTTAACCACTGTTTACAAAGACAGATGACACCAATGTCCATAATACTGGAGTACTAATTCCTCATGTTTGTTTCACTAGTCTATGCAACATTTCTGTAGCTGCATATAGTGAGAGAAGTGCATCCCATCTACTGAAACATTGTGCAAGCTTGTGCACCAGGGATTAGGTGCAGTGGAATTCCCAGGAGTAACATGATACTTAAATATGCTTAGTATCCAAGTATCTTAATAAAACACTGAACATTTTATTTTTTATTTTTATTCTGACCGCTCTTACACAACCTGACAATGTGGGCTCTAAAACGCAGCTAGCAAATCCAGCATTTCAGAGGGTTTTTGCTGTCACAGTCTGGAACTATACTTGGTTTCTATGTGTAGACTATGCGACATTGTGCTTAAAATGCTAGAGGACACTAATGTCCCGAATATATGTATGCCAAGTTCCCATTACCCCAGAACTACATATTCTATATATTTCACAAAACAAAATTACTCAAAATTACAAAATGACAATGTGAAAAACACTGATCCAAGACGCTTGGGGGGGAAAAAGTTGACCTATGACAGTGCATGCTCTTACTCACAATCTCAGAACATGCCCTTACTCACCATCTTGAGACATAAAAAGAATAAACAATGCTTTTGCAGGGGGGCAAGCCTCCTGCACCCCCCATACCATTCACCCCCCATACCATTCACTTACATATACCAACTTGGAGATTGCCCAGTATTATGGAGATCTCTCACCAATGCAGACAGCTTTCCCACTGACCAAACTGTGCACATTTGCCCATCTTAAGGGGACCAATATAATGCATACACAAGACACAAATATACTTGTGTGAGAATATCATACATATGCACACACAAGTATATATTACACACACACATACACACACATAAATCAAACACATGCTTTCTGGAGAATCTGTGTGCTGTTAGGTGAATATGACGTTATCAGCTGGTAAGAAGGACCCCACTTTGGGAACAACATTTTAGGCTATGGCATGCCTTACTATAAAAATCAAACAATGAGCTTGATTGTTTTGATGAAATAAAGGAGAGCCACCTACAGAAACTGGATATAAACTGATATGTCTGGCTATGCTGAAAACTGTTCATACTTAAACCAGAAAAGTAACAGTGACATTCAGTCATCTAATGACTGCATGATGTTTGAATGTGGTTAGAGAGAGAGTGTTAATTAATGTTGTGGCTAGTTTTGTTTCCAAATAAACTTGGATGAATTTATGGTGATTTAGAATTAAAGTCTTGAGCCTGAAGGGAAGTATGTGATCATTTTAGCTCTTGTCCCAGCTGGGGAGCCATACAACTTCCACATATTCACAGATGGTTGGATGGCTCTTGTCCCCAATGAAGCACTTTCAAGTCTGAAATGGAGTTGTGTAGAGTAGTCCATTGGGGCTGGTCCTTTTTTATATATAAAATTATCAAAGCTTGACAGAATAAGATCTGTACATTTTATTGGGTCTGAATGACTGGTTTAGATGGGAATAGGGCTGAATGACAAATTCTGTTATAGTTCTTATACTGTTATACTGCAACTCAGAGAGCCCCCACTCGCTGATTTTTTTTGCAGCTCTAACACTAAATGTTCACTCTGTGGCCTTTCAGGGGACATCACAAGCCAACCTAATTGGAGAAAATTAAAATCCTCCAAAGCTAGTTACGAAAATAAAACTGCCAAAGATTCCAAAGACAATCACAAGGTATTCTACGGTTATGTCAATAATCTAAATTGCAATGCACAGATATGCTCTGAGCTACAACAGAATGGCATTAAATATACTGATCCCAAGGATATTGCCAATATCCTGGCAGATCAATTCAGTGCCAACTTCACCCCCCTCTCACCCCCTAAAGGGCCCATCTCAATACCAAAGGATTGCCAAATTGCAGTAATCACAGCCACACAGGTAGAAACCGCACTCTCCAAAGCTAAGAATACAGCATCCATGGGACAAGATGACATCCCGGGCTGTATATTACATGAACTACAAAATGAACTGGCACCTCACCTAAATGTCATGTTTAATCATAGCCTCACCTCAGGCTTCATGCCCACTGAGTGGCGCACAGCTACAGGTATCCCACTCCACAATGGGTGGAATCCACCTTAGATGCCAGGAACTACCGTCCCATCAGTCTGACGAGCCTGATCTGCAAGGGCATGGAACGCATGATCATGGAACTTACAAAGACATTGGCAACCTTCAAACACTGGATCCCACCAAGTTTGGGTTCGTGAAGGGCCGATCTTGTCCCTTGAACCTGAATGACTTCTTCGAATCAGTCGCCAGAGCTGTTGGCGAGGGTAAGGAGGTCCCAGCCTATCTGGACCTTGCAAAGGCCTTCAACACCATCCCCCACTCTGGAATCATAGACAACTTACTAAGCTGGGCATAAATCCTTACGTCACTCGATGGGTTGCCAACTGGCTTACTGACAGAACCCAGACTGTAAAAGTAGCCGACTCCAAATCCAGCTCCAGACAAGTGACAAGCGGAGTACCTCAGGGTTCAGTCCCGAGTCCGCTCTTGTTTGGCATCTACTTCTCTGAAGTACAGGCCAACACTAAGGGACTCTGGCTAACAAAGTTCGCATATGACTGCAAACTGGGAGCCATTACTGAATCCCCAAATGATGTGGATATTCTACAAAAGGGCCTTACAGAAACAGATGCTTGGTCCCAGAGCCATGGGCTCAAGCTTAATGCCAAGAAATGTATAGTTATCCCCTTTGGGAAAAACCATGTACCCATGAATTGCCACATAGGTGGCAGTACACTAAGCACCGAAAGTGTGATGAGAGACTTAGGGACACAGGTGGACAGTGGTCTCACCTTCGAGAACCACATCACCACAACAGTCAGGAAATCCTTCTATGTGGTACACCTCATCACTAAGAACTTTTCATGCAGAAAAAAGGAGATAATTGTCCCACTGTACTCATCCCTCATTAGACCCATTATAGAGTACAACGCCCTGTTTGGTATGTACCTCACAAGACATCTGCATCAGCTGGAAAGGCCGCAGAAATACCTCACTAAAAGAATCACAGGCCTAAAGCATATGCCCTATGCTGACCATCTAAAAAAATTCCAGCTATACTCTGTGGCATATCGTCTACTCAGAGGTGATCTCTGCTTAACATACAAAGCCATGTCAAACCCTGAAGTGTTGGGCATGCTCCACATAAAGAAATCCCAATCCCTCAGAGCCACATGCTCCAGGGATCTAAACTTTGTCATCACAATGAACAAAACATGCTGGAAGGATAGGTTCCTGACCTAGAGAGTCCCCAGACTCTGGAATAGACTGCCCATACATGTCAAGCAGAGCGCCTCCTTGGCCCTCTTCAAAAGGAACCTTGATGATTGGATGGGAGATAGGAAACTCACCCCGGGGATCACGTCAGTCGCCCTGCTAGACAGGAGTCCAGGGAAGTAAATATTGTGGGAAGAAATATCCAGGGAATTGTTATGGCTAGGCTTGTACAGGCCCTAGGGCCGATAGCCTAGTACCAACCTATGACTGAAAGAGATGGCTCCTGCTTGGACAGAGAGTTGATAATGTGACAGGAAGATTTGCACACTGTCAACATTATCCTTTAACGAAACGCCATCAACATGGAAGGGTGAACTCTTCTGAAGTATGCAGAAGAATGAACTTAATTTAGAGTACATTGTTTTATTGGCATTTTTCCCCTTAGACATCATACGGCAGATAACTAGAAAAGTACATTTGTGTAAATAAACCTACCATAATACTAGATGTTCAAATGATCACTGCTACAGTAGTCTAAGCCCAGAAGATATTAAAATTCTATCATACAGTTAGTTGTAGTTGTTCAGGGTCAGGATGTATCAAATGCACCTGTTCTTGTGAGTAAATCCACTATGTCAGGAAGCTTGCAGCAACTGACCCGGCCACATCCAAAAGGAGAGAGAACCACTGTTGCCTGGGCCAGAAGGGAGTTTCCACAATGATCTTTGAAGAGTCCTTTTGAAACTTCAGAATGACCATGGATATTAGTGGAAAGGCATACAGGAACATTCATGTCGAAGGAAAAGAAAATGCATTGGTCTTCCAGGCAGTCCAGGAGCAGAACTTTCTCAAACTAACTGTTGTCAAGAGACACACAGATCTATATGAAGTGTTCCCCACAGGTGGATCAATTCTTGAAAGACCCTCCGATTCAGTTTCTTGCTCAGCCTGTCTGCCAAATAATTTTCTCTGACAGCATGCAAGATGCCTGTAGGCAGAGATTAAGCAGAAAAGCTACATCACATTCTACCAGCTACAGCACAGAGCTTAAGATCTCGTCACCCTTTGCTTGTTTATGTACCACATCACTGCGGTGTTGTAGGTAAACACTTGTACTGGTCCCAGAGACCATATATCATTATCATATATCACTCCGAGAGTTGACGGCACCTAACCACTTTTTGTGCCTTGGTCTCTCTCTCTTTCTTTCGTTCCACAAAGATTCAGCACTTACATTCCCAGAGTCTGAGAAGTCTGCTGTGAATGACTGCACTAGAACAGAAGGAGAGAATGGGAAACCTGGATTCTGAGACATCTGGCGTCTCCATCACATAATCTTCCTTTTTACAAACCCCAAAACTGAAATATGAAATGCCAGGGGTTGTTGATGCTGGGACTATACAGATTACAGGTACCACTGGATTTCTCTCACGTGGAATCTTCAAGTGGTATCATGAGTACCACGGATGTTCAGGAGACCCAGAATATGGAGGAATTATCTTGCAGAGACATTAACCTGAATGGAAAAACTCAGGAACAGATCTAAACGGAAATCTATTTTTCCCAGGAAAGCAACCTTGTGAGGAGTCAGACAAGACTGCAGCAAGTTTTCTTAAAATCACAGCCTGTGTGTGATCCCTTACCCAAGTCAGAGATACCAGACACTTTGAAAGGGAGTCTGCAAAGATAAGCAAGTCCTCTAAATAAGGAAAACTTGAATAACTTGCAATCTGCAGTAGGTTGTCACAGGAGCTAGACACTGAGAATATCCTTGGAGCAGTAGACAGACCAAAGGGTAATGCACATGATGCAGACACAAACAACCTTTAAAGAGAGTTTGGAAACTGGATCTACAGGAGTGTGATACTATGTAGCTTTTAAATCAAAAGTCACTAGAAAACTCAAATGAGAAGTAAGGGATAACAAGCTGTATAGAGACAGCATTTGAACTTGGGGACTATCATAAACAGATGCAGAAAACATAGATCCAAAAATAATTTTCAAGAATCTTCTTTGTTAGCACCAGAAACATTCTGGAATAAAAACATTCCTTAACTGAGGAGAAGGGAGAACTTCTATAAACCTCTGAGCAAGCATATGTTGAAGTACAGGAAGGAATAGAAGAATCTGGTCTGGTAGGTATCAAGAAATCCCCTGAAAAGCGCAAAGAATCTCATGGCCATTTAAGACCTCGATGGACTACCCTCAGAACCTATTTGTCTGAAATAATATGTTGCTAAAGAGAGTGATGGAGGTTAAAACTTTCTGGAAGGATTAATGGAATACCAGGATTTTTTTTAAATCTCCCAGCCATTGCTGGTTTATTTTGCTTTTTAAAGAAAGCTGCAAAGGGAGCATCAAATCCCTTGACAAACTTGGAGAACCAGGGCTAATAAACTTGGGAACGCCTTTGAATCACCTTTCCTCTCCCATCACAATTTTCAATGACCACTGCGGCCTGAAGATCCAAAATCCAAAAACTAATGCTCCATCCAAGAGAGAATTAAAAATTTCATTTTTTTTTTTTTTATCATCTTGGATGCAAATCTCCAGTGGCAGCAGTTCTGGAAGTGGCATCAGCAGAATCATATGCCCATTTAAACAGCGTGCTGTCACTTGAGATACAGAAGCAGAGCTATTTTTCAGATGAGACCCAGGGATAAAATCAGACAGTTTCATAGTATAGTACTAGGCTATCTGCCCTGGGGCATTTGTAAGCCTAGCCATAGTGATGTGGCTTTTGCCACCCCATGAAATGGTACAAAAATGTACAGAATAAATCTAGAATACTGTGCTTCTGTCTAGTAGTGACACAATGAAGGTTCTCTTATATAATAGAATTAGTTTACTGTGCCCCAGTCTAGCAGTGACACAGATGTGACCCCTGGGGTAAACTTACGATCTCCCATCCACTCATCAAGATTTCTCTTGAAGAGAGTCAGTGAGGGGCTCTGCCTAATACGAACTGGGATCCTGTTCCAAAGCATGGGAAGCCTCTGGGTTATGAATCTATCCCTCCAGCATGTCCTATTCATACTTGTGCCGAGGTTTAAGTCTTTAGCTCTCGTGGCCCTGATGGATTTGGATTTTTTGAGGTGGAGCATGTCCATCAGATCCTGATTGGACATGGCCTTGTACGTCAGGCAGAGATCACCTCTGAGCAGGCGGTATGCTACTGAATAGAGCTGAAGTTTCTTTAGTCTGGCAGAATAAGACATATGTTGGAGACCCTTGATCCTTTTGGTGAGGTACTTTTGTGGTCTCTCCAGCTGTTGCAAATGCCGGGTGAGGTACATACCAAATGGGACATTATACTCAATCATGGGTCTGATGAGGGAGGAATATAGGGGTACAATGACATCCTTGGATCTGGATGTGAATCCCTTCATGATGAGGTGTGCAAGGTAGAATGTTTTTCTAACCACTTTGGCAACGTGGGTGTCAAATGAGAAGTCGCTGTCTACTTGGGTCCCTAGGTCTCCGATTACTTTTTCCGTACTCAGTGGGTTGCTGTCTATGTGATAATTTGTGGGTACTTTGTTTTTTCCAAAAGGGATGACTATACATTTTTGGCATTTAGTTTAAGGCCGTGACTACGGCACCAGTTGTCCGTTTCAGTGAGGCCTTTTTGTAGGATGTGTGTGTCTGCTGGTGTATCAACTATGGCGCCTAGTTTGCAGTCATCTGCGAACTTTGTCAGCCACAGCCCTCCCATGTTTGCTTTAACATCTGAGAAATAAATGTCGAACAAGAGGGGTCCCAGGACAGATCCCTGTGGGACACCACTTGTGACTGGCTTTGAGTCTGACATTGCTCCAGCGATTTTAACTTTATGGTTTCTGTCCTTTAGCCAATTTGCAACCCATCTAGTGACATAAGGGTTTACTTTTAAGCTGTTTAGCTTATCTATGATGCCTGAGTGGGGTATTGTGTCGAAGGCCTTAGCCAAGTCCAGGTATGCTGTATGGACTGCTTTGCCCTCATCAATGGCTCTAGTGACTGTTTTGAAAAAAAGTCAACCAGGTTTAAAAGGCAGGATCTGCCCTTTACAAAGCCGAACTGGGTGGGGTCAAGTGTCTGTAGGTCCCCTATGTCTCTGTTTATGAGTTCCATAATGATTCTTTCCATAGCTTTGCAGACCAGGCTAGTTAAGCTTATGGGGCAGTAGTTTCCAGGGTCTGTAGAGGCACCTCCCTTGTGGAGTGGGACTACTGTTGCTGTACGCCAGTGTTCAGGTACATATCCCGAAGTAAGGCTAAGGTTAAATAGCATTTTTATATGTGTGGATTTAGCTCCTCTTGGAGTTCACGTAACACGCACCCCGGGATACCGTCAGGACCCATTGATGCTGTGTTTTTTGCTTTGTTTAGGGCGGTTCTCACTTGGACACCTGAGATGACAGGGAGATTACATTCAGCTGGGATAAGTATTTCTTCTTTTGGGGGTGAAGGAGGGGAGTAATTTGCACTGAACCTGTCAGCCAGAATGTTAGCAATATCTGTGGGTTGTGTATTTTTTGTTGTTGTGAACCAACTCTGAGCATATCTGAGGGTTTCCACCCAGGTTTCTAACATAGCTGAAGAAGGCTTTGTGGTTATCTTTAGTGTCCTTAGCGATTTTTCTCTCAAAGTTTGCCTTGGATGTTTTTATGAGAGAACGTAGTTTTCTGCTAATGTTGATCAGAGATGTCTTCCCTTCATGGGATTTCGCTCTGACGTGCAGAAGCTTCCTTCTTTTATTATACAATTTGTTTATGGCCCACCAGACATGACGCTTACATTTGGTGGAGAGGGACTTGGATATGTTTGGGATTGCATGATCCATGCATTCTTGGAGATGTCCATAGAAAGCATTTGTGAAGGGTTCGGCATTGTGGGATGTGGTATCCACTGGCACAGTGGGCTTAAAGGATACCATCTCAGTCTTAAGAAGAGTGAAGTCTGCTTTTGAGAAGTTTTTCACTGTGGTCTTTTGTGCTGGGGGTGGAGGTGGGATATGTATATCCAGGGTGATTAGTTTGTGGTCAGATCTCACTAGTGAGGGGTATACTTCGGTGTGGAGCATTTTGTCCCCATGTTTGTGATGATCAGGTCTAGTATATTATCTCCCCTAGTGGGAGAGGTGACTAGTTGTTCCAGTACATTTGAATTTATGAATTCCAGGAACCTTTGGGCTAGGGTATTAGGGCTAGAATAATGTACCCAATCTATGTTTGGGTAGTTGAAGTCTCCCAGTATGATGGTATTTTGTGATACATTCATATCCTCCAGTGTCTTCAGGAAGGCTGAGTGGGGTTCTTGAGATTGAGAGGGTGGTCTGTAACATGCTACCAGTTGTATAGCAGTTTTGCCTATGGTTAGTTGCACCTGTATGGTCTCTGATGCTTCATGTGTTGCTACTAACCTGGAGGTGTGGGTGTCCTTTATGAATATGGACACTCCCCTCCTTTGTGGTTCGGCCCGGGTTTTGGGGCGAAAAGCATGATCTGAGGTATAGCCTGGTAGCTGGGGTGCTCTCAGGAGCCTTGAACCAGGTTTCAGTTACTGCACAGACGTCGATGTTCTCCATGCTGAGGAGTGCATCAAGTGCCTGCATCTTGAGATTTAGACTTCTGGCGTGGAGCAGCATTACCCTTAGTTTTTTCCATTTTTGTTTTCTAAGGAGGTGGGTTTGTCTTTGAGCCTTGCCTAAAAAGGCACTATGGGGTGGCAAGAGCCTTAGCCAATATCCGGAAGCCCAGTGGTGACAGGTGTAAGCCATCCCTTGCGAAGTAGCGTGGCTTGTCCAACATATCATCCCAGGCAGACAGACATTGGATCCCCTTAGAATGACACCAGTACTTGAGACAATTGTTAAAGCTGATCATCTTGTCTTTGTATTGTGGTATCATTCTTGGTGAGGGCAAGATGCTGCTCAAGGTCAGGGTCATACCAGCCTGGGCTACATAATCAGAGAGCTCCTCTATGTCTCTTTTCATGTAGTCCAGGGAGGTACGTCTCGGGTCATTCACACCAGCATGGACAATGACGGAGTCATATTTGTACTTGCTTTGGAGTGACCTGAGTGCGTGTGTTATGTGGCGGATCCTAGCTCCCGATAGACAGCTCACAGTCACCTTCTCCTTGTTCAGCCTGGTGAGTGGGACATCAGTGTGTCTGACTATGGAGTCACCTATTACTAGTGTATCAGGCAAGGTGTTTGGCCTTAAGGGCTGCGATTGGTCGACACACTGATTTATTGAAGTATGTGTTGCATGTGTTATGTTTTGAGGTGGTGGATTTTTGCATGTCTGCTTTGGGAGCCTCTGTTGTTTTGGTAAGTTTTTTATTAGAACCTCCGAGTATGTCTTTGTGTTTTTATGTGTTTGGTTTGCAGTTGTGGTAGGTCTATGTGGGACTGGGATTGTTGTGTGTGTGGTTGCCATCTCCTCCTGTCTGGTCATGCCAGCCCTGAGTTGAGAGAGTTCAGCCTTCAGTTTGGCTATATAGTTGCATCTCTCACATGTATTTGTGTTTGTTGGGAGGAGGAGAGGGTTGTCTGTGTACATGAGACAATTGTTGCATTGTCTCAAGATAACCAGATTGACCAGCTGAACTGGAGACGCCAGTAATCTACCACTCGACATGCTAGAACAGTATAAGGGAGTGGTATACCTTTAAGGGAAGTGGATATTCACAGGGGTGGTAAGTAGATGTAGTGCTTTACTTAGTACGAGAGTGCTTACTTAGTAGAGAAGTATTGAGAACAAGTGCTAGGCTTATAATACAGTGAATAGTCTGGTTAGAGCTTCCTTAAGGGAAAATTTGAAGAGCAGACTTGGCGGAGCCAGAAAAAGTTTAACCGGCGCTGCGCTATCACAAGTAAAGCCGTACAAACGCGGATTTTAAACAGTGAACTACAAAAGAGCTAGAAATGGTCCAAAACATCCAATTACTACAGCTTCTTGTGCTGAGGTCACTTCCCCCAAGGACAGGTAGGCTGCTCAAGGCTCCCTACTCCCACTGGTGAGCAAAGAAACTTCCTTCTATCCAAGTAAGGTAATGGACAACACAGGAACTACACCACAGCCCAGAATACAGCAAAGCCTGTAAACTGGTCTAAACTAGTCGAGGAAGGCGGGAAAACGAAGATTATTTTTTTTTGTTTTTTTGGTAGAAACACACAGAAAATGCAGAAACAGTGATAAATTAGTTACACAGGCTAGCACACTTTAGTGGGCAGCCTCCACAGTTAAATTAAACAAACAAACAAGCAAACTTTCGATCAAATTCGACTAAAATGTAACTTTAAGTGCAGATTTTAAAATAATGCAGCAATCAGTTAAAAAACAGTTCAGGCTAGTTCAAGGTAAGCTACAGAAGCTATTCCAAGTGAAAAAAAAGCAAAGATACTTAAATCCATGGACATCTTCTGTATTGTTTCATTATTTATAGTCAGTTTCACTCATGACAGACAGTTCCATTACTCAGGAATCCTTGACATTGGTTACATGATTAACCATTTTGATTAAAAATAAGTTATATGGGCTACATATGAATATTTTTTTAAAAAAAAATGGGGACATGTATGCAGTTCATTATCAGTATGCATAGATTTTCAGGTTTT
>NC_056743.1:1137673424-1137743424 GCF_019279795.1 Protopterus annectens | reverse complement strand
CTATTGAAGTATTTAATATATATATATATATATATATATATATATATATATATATATATATATACACATACACACATCTTTTTATACAGACATTTTATTACTACATATTTATTTAGCTGAGCATATATATACATATTTAACTTTATATATACAAATGAAATTTATGACAAATAAGTATTTTATTGACTTTGCATCATTTCCTGTTTACTTAAATTAATTTCCTGTAGTCAAGTGTATATAAGAATGGAATTAATGTTTATCTGAATCTGAAGAAGTCCAGTTAAGCTGGAAGAAAGCGCTCATTCGTTATTTTAATAAAGATCATTTTGGGAGTCTTCATGGTCTGGAATCCTTGCTCGACTGCCTGTTATTTAGTGGAGTAGTGGTTCAATAGTGTGGATTTCTTAATAGTGCTTGCTCATCCAGGATATTTAGAAATAAGCGCAGCCCAGCTGATCTGCAGGTGACTGGAAGTAAAGTTTCTTTACTGAAGTTACTGAGGTTTCTGACTGTGTTATAGTAATGAACCTTATGGGGCTTTGGGGTGTCTGATTATGTAGCTTAGCTGGTGGTCGCTTAGGCTACTGGGTAGGGTGCCATTTGTGGCAACACTGTTTGGGTGGATGTTAGAATCCAGATTACGATGCATTCTTCAGATATAACATAATTAATTCTAGCTGGGTGTCTTGAGCAACTGAGAGAACCTGTACAACTGAAATGAATCGGTTATTTTCTCTAGGGATATCTTTTGTTAATGTCTCCTAACAAAATGGCTTCCAGTCTTCTGTTGGCTGAGATCCAGGAGAGAATCTCTTCCAGGATGGGAATGTTGTCACCAGGTTTTATGTACTGACCTATGATGGCTAAAGATCTGTGAGTATTCAGTTTGAGAAGTGAGATAAGACGTTCAGCACTATTGAAGATTGGTATAGTTCAAGATAAATGGAGAGATCTAAAATATTTCTGTAGAAAACAGCACCACCACCTGCTTTTTGCTGGTTTTATCTAGTCCGAGCATATTACAATGTGACAGGAGTATTTCTGTATCTTTGTTTAGCAACAGCTGACTTCACTATAGTAATAACAGTTGGGATGACTGTATAAAAACTTAAAAAAAAAAGACCTAAGCACTTTATATACAGTTTACCTGCTTTTTTCTGGGCAGCAGGCTGACTGTCAGGGAAGTTGCAGACTGTAACGAAAACATCCACCAAAGCAGACAGAGGACACAAGGTATAAGAGTAGATTCAGGAAATTCTAGTTGCAACATATCATAATACTTCCCAACAGACCAAGGCACACCGCTTTTCAGAAAAAGAGAACCCTTCAAAAGTGGTGGCCAAAGCCACACACTCCTCAGAATCTGAAGCATAAATCTATGGAGACAACAAAATCTGTGTCTTCACAATCATTATGAGGTTCAAACTGTTTAATCTCTTGGGAATTTGAAGAATCCCTTTGTCCTTTACCAGAAAAAGCCATACAGGAAGATCAAGAGGCATCATTAATCCCTGAGATAAACATAATAAAGTTCCCCTATCCAGAATAACTGATACAGGAGATGCACGTTTCCACTGAGTTTCTTTTTGACAGGAATTTCTGCAAAAATAGACCCAGTTGTCACATATGATGTGCTGTCGTTTGGCTAGGCAGACTAGCATTCTATGCTCTTTCCCCCAGGACCAACAAGAGTGGTTAAACCTTGTCTACCAAGGGCAGTACAACTTCCACAGAGGAAGTGTCCAGTCCATGGTGGCTGTAGGAAGTAGTCTGTGCCACAGCAGACCCACCCACCTGTGACTGAGGCACTTTAAAAGCATACTGTCATGGCAAAGACTCTTTGTTAATCTTTTTGTGTCTGGAAGAAGGAAGAACTGATGAATAAATAAGCTGTTTCATGGTTAAACCAAAACAGGTGCCAAATTCCCAGGGAAGCCTGGCAGCAATAGTAAGAAAACGAGCAAGTTCCAAAACGTACTCCCCATCCATTTAAAACAATGCTTTTGAAGCTAGGTTGCTGTTATAACCTTAGCAGAATGTAGCTTAGGTACAGCAGCAGTGACCCATAGGAAGAACACATTAGACACAGAAAAAGAATATAACCTGCTATTCATGAAAGGAATACAAAACATTGGGCACCCTTAGATTTCACATCTTAAAATTAAAAAAAAAAGAGAGAGAAACAGTTGATATAGTCAACAAATTAGAAAGTTTAAATACATACATCACCTTACAAAGGAAATGAGAAACCGATTTCCAAAGTTTTAGACATTTCCTTAACATTATGGGTAAATGGCCAAGTGATTCTGTCATACTGACTAGTGTTATTGTTAGACCCCAACCGGATGTAAAAATGAGAAATAGGGAGCCAATTATGACAATGTTAGAGAAATGTCTGAAAACCTTAAAAGAATGAAGTAAACCTTGGCAAATGTTTCCAATCACTAAATTAAATCTGTACAAAACCAGTTCTTAACATGAACTTCACTAATGATGACAGGAGTTAATAGCTAAAATATTTAAAAAACAGTACAACACCTTATTGCTTTTCTTAAAGTTTTTTTTTTTATATATTTTGGGAAGTTTGTTACAAATCTTCCTAGTTGCCTTGCAATCTCAAACAATATGCACAATTTTCCAGCTGGTCAGGTTCAGTGTTAGGTAGCTCTAAGTAGAGGGAGTAACAGTAAACAAGATGAGAAGAAATCACAGTATGCACAACCACAATGTGCCTTAAAGAGAAGCCAGACCACTTCTGAAATGGGTAATAACTGGTAATTATCAATCTATTAGGACCAAACCAAACATTTTCACCATATCCACACATCAACCTTATCCTCGCCAAACATGATGATGCATCTGAAAACTAGGCTGGTGAAATTCATTAAAAAGTGGCACAGATATTCATGGTCACTGCCTTGAAAATTTGAAGTCTTAGGCGATTAACAGCCATCCATTACAAATGAATTCCAAGCTCCTGCCAAGGGAGTCTACCATAGACATGTTTATTCAGAGATGGAAAGCAAAGTTCTATATCACACCTATATCACACACAACAGAATTGATAATGAAGACCTTAGTAACTGCAGGTGGCGTTAACAGCAGACATCTGCTGTGTAGCTCTAGAAAAGCAGACGGTAAAAAAAAATTCTGAAGACCCACAATAAATATGCAAACAGCCCAGAAAATGCTTGTAGTCTGCCACATCACATCTCAGAGAAAGACTGATTTCTTGCATTAAGAGATCATTCTTGAACTGAGTGAGGATCACCTCAATAGCATGTAGACTAATAGACCAGAATCAGTTGCTAAAAAGGGAAAACTTAGTAGGACATGCAAAATACTGTACTATAACTATATAAATTAATAAGAAGCAATCAGAATAGCTTAATAAGAACGACTAGATAAGAAATTCACAGGGAAACAATGGGAGGACATATGTATGCCTCTCAAACATGCAAATACTAGAATATTTAGGATTTTTGTTTGGAAGTGTTTGCATAGTTACTTTTATACCCCAAACAGACTCCAAAGAATTTTTCCTGAGGTAGATGGCAAATGTTGGAGGTCTGACGGGGAAAAAAGAAGGACCAGGGAACATATGTTTTTGGACTGCAATGACCTGACAGACTTAAAAAAAATCCCTACAGAGTACTCCATCAGGAATACTGAACAAGCAAATGAGTTTAACTAAGGAAATGATTTTTTTATTTTTGAGCTGGGATACAGGATCTGAATTTCCTAGATAAAGCATGGCTTTGTTAAGTTTAATTCTGGTGGCTGCCAAAAAAAGCAATTACTAGAAAAAAGAAATCAAAGTCTAAACCAACCATACCTGATGTAGTGAACATTTTAACATTGATAAAACAAGAAGTGGGATCTTTAGAAAAGGACAGGAGCAAATTACATAGAAAAAATGGAACAATTTACGTAATGGTGGATTAATTATATTGTGCAGATAAATATATGTGATATAAGTTTTTAAATGTGAATTTGTTAGATTTCTATAAAAGTAAACACATCCCACCAAGTTTACTGAATTATCATTTTGTGACACTGACAAAGCTGTTTAAAAAACAACAACACTGTCTACTTCATTCATAATCCAGAGTGGAATGGGTCATGGGCACAATAGTGCTGTAAAATTAAACTATGCTGTGAATAAATACTTTCGCAATAAGCCCATCAATAAATGAAAAGTTGGAAATGAGGATTCAAAATCAACAGAAGACCCTTTCAAGCTGGAGATCACCACGGCTATCTTTAATAAAAATAAAAAGACCCTACTACTCAAACTAGAGACGATGAGCTTATAATCAAAGTTCCAGCGCATCAATATAGGGAATAAGCTTTCTTGCTGGGTACGGGACCATGCCACAAGTGTGTGTGTGTGTGTTTGTGTGACATACCTAAATTAAAGAGATAAGTTCAGAATAAACTAAAAGCTGAAACTCACACCAAAGTCTGTTGAGGGCCTCCCCACAGACACTGCAATTTTTACTTGAATTCACTGTGGAACTGATGACAGAAGATGAGGAAACGGTCTTCAATAATGTCAGTTTAAATGCAAAAAAAAAAAAAAAAAGTGGTTATGTGAAGCTCTTCAAAGAAAGACACTAGAGGTAGAAAAGACGGGGGTAGACAACTCATTCAACCTCCCAATAGGGTTGCGCTGATTTAACCCAACAGAGATCTTACTAGAAATGAGATCTACATTTTCTGGGAGAGTCTTCAGCATGAAAGACTAATTCAGTTCCATGTACACTAAAACTTCTGTACTGGTTCATCAGCTATCAAACATTATTATGGACCACAAGCAATTCATGAGGACCACCTTCACTGGAAATTGAGATGAATTAAAGAAGACAGAGGCAAACTGGCAACAGCTGCAATGAACAAATACCTGTATACTACTTTATAATCAGCAGTTGTAATCAGAATAAAGCTAATGTGATCCGGAAAGGATAGTAAAAGATGGCAAGACAGGATCCACCTCTGAATCCAAGATGGGCATGCGAAACTGAACACCAAGTCAGACTGTCCAAGATGGTGAACAAATTTAACACCCAGGTGAAGCCAAAACCCCTCATACTGTAGACAGCCTTCAACTACATCCAAGATGATGACACTCATTAACTAGTCCAAGGATCCCTCAACACAGAAATAGGTAGGATGTTGACAAAATCTCTTAAGAATATTTAATATCCTATCACTATCAGATGAGCAGAAGATAAGGCGGAACCCACAGCTTGCTTCTGTCCACCACAATCCAAATAGTTAGCTGCACAAATATTTACATTGGCTTGTCAGTGGAACGTGGCAACTTGCTACCCTATACCTAAGCATGTCCAATCTAAAACACTGAATTACACAATCAAAGGAGCACAGCAACCATGAGATGTATACCAAAAATGTTATTTAGCCTGGTCTCCATAACAAAACCGAAATCAAACTTCGTATAGCAGGTTACCAATAACACCAGACTTCTTGTGGAAGACAGATCTACTGTTGAAATAATGCAGGTTTAAAATGAACAATGCCTTCCAAGTCCCCAACGTTTGTCCAGTTTTAATAAAATTAGTTCCCTAGGTATGTAACACATGACAGAAACTATTTCCAAACATTTTACGCTACAGAAGAGACTGGTTATTAAAGTGGCTGGCATGCTTGAATGATCATAAACTGCCATTTCAATCTATCTCTGCTGCCTCAAACTGTGTTGCTTTAAACTATAATCTTTCCTACAAAGAATCTCAAAGGGAATGAAAGGCAGTCCACCAAAAGGAATCGCCATCTAAAAAGTACTACCCTGGTCCATTAAATCAAGGCTGTAATTTACAAAATTATATTACTAATCTTTCTAATGGCAGTAATCAGAAACCGTTCACCATAACAAACAAATACAAGATATGCATCAAAACATTATGCAATTAAAAAAATCACAGCAACAGCACTAAAATAAAAGTATCCCAACAGGAAAGCTTAGACCCAGAAGAAATCAAAACATTCCCTTCCTTTTCATCTCTGTCTATCCATATATTTACCTGCATTTGTTAACCCAGGTACAGCACTGATCCACATGGACTTTTTTTCAGACTGAGCCAGCAAGCACATCCTGGTTAAGTGACTTCTTCACAATCACAAAATTAGCAATGGAGGCTGAGGGAATCAAACTCAGGACCACAGAAGTATCATGTCAACCATTCTTAATCCTCTGTTCTAAAAAATGGTTAGCAGACA
The DNA here is from genome assembly GCF_019279795.1 of Protopterus annectens. Taxonomy (NCBI): domain Eukaryota; kingdom Metazoa; phylum Chordata; order Ceratodontiformes; family Protopteridae; genus Protopterus; species Protopterus annectens. Next base: position 1,137,737,184 of record NC_056743.1, on the reverse strand, counting down.
ATACCCAGGTACTGGACAAAATTGCAGTCATTAAATTTATTTCAAGACAATGGGCTTAAAACGGGGATGGTTCCAAGAAAAGCAAGCTTTTTGCTGTCTTAACCTAAACTACATCCACTACAAATGCTGTAAGTGCACAAGGACAATACATCTACAAAACTTAAAAACAACAAATTCTAAACTCAATGAGTCAAGAAAAATTAAAAGACTGATTTTAGATACACAGCATTACAAGCTGACAAAACAAAGTAGGTACCTTTTAATGAATCTTCTTTGCAACTAAAACTGATCCTTTAGTCAAATATAACACCAAGGGCAGAAATTAAATAAGATAATGATCAATATGCATCAGCCAGGCTTAGGACAAAAGCCTTAACTCAAGTAAGCAAGAACACACAAAGTCTGGTACTTCCAAAACTGAACAAAAAAATTAGAAAAGGTTCTCTCAAACAAAAATTAAAGAAATATCTACTGAATGACAGGATTAGTTGAACAGTACCATTTAGATCAAACATGGAGGGTAAAGTAGTAGTCACCCCAAATATCGCTGTCAAGCTTATGGGCAACTACAGCATGAAGCAAGCTCTTTTTTCACTCTAACACTGCAAGACAGTATATAGACTGCATAACACAACAGGGAGCATTAAAATCTTGAATCTTTAGCATCCTGATCAAAGCCATACAACTGGCAAAGATGAACAAACAACTACTGCAGATGCAAGCTAATTATAAGTAATAAAGCAACTCAATGCAAAATTAATAAAAAAAAGTTTACAAATAAAAACAAACAGGGTTAAATATTTACTAAAAATATCTACTACGCTAATCAAATCTAGTTTGTCAAATAAAACAAAGCATACTGTGCAAGACAAACCCATTTCACACTAGGTCGCTAACTGCCAAAAGTACTTTATCGCCCACATCCCTGTTTCACCTTTTACTAAAATACCTGAATAAATATACTCGATGACTTTAGAAAAACATTTTTAGCATCCTACAACCTCACTTAAAATACAAATCTTGACTTTTTCATTGGTCTTGAAAAACAGATGGCTGAACAACACTTCATAGAAAAAATTAGACAAAATGTGGATAAAGGCAGCCATGTTGGCACTGTATTCCTGGGACCCTGAAAGGCTTTTAATATCCAGCTTTACTCCGTAGCATATCGCCTACTCAGAGGTGATCTCTGCCTAACATATAAAGTTATGTCAAACCAAGAGCTGTTGGACATGCTACACCTAAAGAAATCCCAATCCCTCCGAGCTACACGCTCTAGGGACCTACACCTTGTCACCACAATAAACAGGACATGCTGGAGGGATAGATTCCTATCCCAGAGACTTCCCATACTCTGGAACAGGCTACCCATCTATGTCAAGCAAAGTTCTTCATTAGCACTCTTCAAGAAAAATCTTGATGAGTGGATGGGAAATAGGAAATACACCCTGGGGATCACTTCTGTGTCTCTGCTAGTCAGTGGCGCAGGAAAATAACTTTCTTGGGTGGCGTAAGCCAGGGAACCTTGTTGGCTAGGCTTGCATAGGCCCTTGGGCCGATAGCCTAGTACCTACCTATGAACCTATAATACAGAAAGGGATAAAGTATTAACTCTCTCTTCTCAACCAAAATGACAGCTGTAATGCATCACAAAATGATTCAGAATACATATTTTAAATCATGGACACAAGCTGTAAGATGGACAGAATCCATGCCTATGGCGTACCATGTTTTCAGAAGCATGCCCCAGAAGGTCAGTAATGGGACCCTTTCTATTTATTACCTTTATGTGCAAAATATCTGCGTGATGCAGCTCCTACCAAAATAATGCTGACAACTTGCCCTCTCATATGGTTATGTCAATTTCCAAACATTATTGGGAAGAAAACACAGTAGTTAAAACCAGTCCACAACATGACTTTTCTACATAGTCAACTACTTTCTAAGTGACCAGGCACATATAAATACTTTTCACTCCTAGCTTAATATAGAGAGTTACTGCCCTCAGCAAACTGCAAAGCTATGCCATGACCTTGACAGAAAAGTAAACTTGCAGCCAATCTTCCCTCTACGAAGTAACAACGTACCACTTTACAAAGTATTAAATGGTTTGATGCTTACCAAGTCTCACATGCTTGACATGAAATACTTAAGCACTATATCATGCATAAACCTGAAAAATGCCCATCCTTTAGGTGCATATTAAACAAGTACGAGTTACAAGAGACACAACTCCTCTGGGTCACTTATCTTTTATTACTGCAGTCTCCAAAAAACTTCCACTGCATCTTCAAAAAGTAAGCATAAAACACTGTGCAATAAAATAGCTCTGTGCACATACATGGTCTCATATAACTGAAATGTTTTTTTTTCCCCTTTCATATTTTTCTCCTCCATCTCACTGCTCTTTATCCACACATCTATCTTCCTGTTATTACACTTTAAAATATGTAATAAGTAACAAAGGGCCACAGCTCCAAAGGCAAACAAAAACTTTAATATGCGAGTGCTTTTGTTCACTCAAATCAAACGTACTTCTTCAGACCCAAACGGTGGTCTTAAAAAGTTCATTTGATTTGAGTGAATCAAAGCGCTTACATATTAAAGTTTTGGTTTGCCTTTGGAGATGTGGCCCTTTGTTACTTATTTTATTAGTACTTTAAAATATGTCTTACATTTATCAAACTGACAGCTTTGTACTCGGCTATTTCTTCCCTTCAATCATCCCAACTCCTTCCACTGAAAAGGTTCCAAAATTGCTTGCTGCTTTGCATATTTCTCCGTTTCAATAACTCGTTATGCTTACTGCACTCTATCCTTTTTGTCACTTTCTACTGAATTTTGTTAAGCCTACTACAACTGTCTTACAATATCACTACACTACAGTTGTTGGAAGAACAACAAATGCTAATGGCTGCAACAATGATACTGTATGCTCTACATTATCAACTACTTGTAAGTAGGACATGTACATTAGACTGAAGGGCCACAAGGGCGGGAGACTTAAACCTTGACACGGCTATTAATAGGACGTGCTGGAGGGATAGATTCATCACCCAAAGACTCCCTATGCTGTGGAACAAAATCCCGGTACATGTGAGGCAGAGCACCTCGCTGGCCTTGTTCAAGAGAAATCTTGACCAATGGATGGGAGATCACAGATATACCCCAGGGATTACCTCAGTGTCACTGCTCGACAGAGGCACAGCAAAATAATGGGTATAGTTCCCCATACTAAAGGGGTGGGTAAGCCACAAAACAATGGGCTAGGCTTGTAAATGCCCTCGGGCAGATAGCCTAGTATGAACCTATGAAAACCATCTCCGTACATCTCAGCCAATCTGTTAAAATACACCTTACCTCAAATTAAATATCCCAGCTAAAAATTCAGTCCAATCCATCAATATTTTTTTTTACATTTTGTTAAGGAGACTTACACAACTAGACTACTGGGCACTCCGAGTTTTAGTTTCAATAATGTTTGACTGAGACACTAAAATGAACTTTAACCCCTCACCCCCAAAAATATATAGAACAAGAACAGTGGGTAGTAAGCATCAGAAGTAAAACCTTAAAAACAAAATACTTAGTAGCAGCCACCTATACACGGGCAAACATAAAAAACAAACACCTGGACACTACGAAACAGTGTGCCCAAGTACCTGTAAAGACGTGTCCCCCTTCTAGCCTACTGTCAAACCCCTCCTCTTGTTTTAACTGACAGATTCAACGGTGTAACCGCTTTGTTACCCTGTAAATACAAGCATAGCACAGCCTTGAGTAGCGGGACTTAAGGCAGCAAGCGAAAGGATTACTGTGGATAACCATACAATCTTACAATACGATGACACAGGTCGTGATTACATCATACTTGTAAGTTAATAACGTCATAGGTAAACATGAAGTGCACAACCAACAGGGCCAAGACTACGTGTTGTTTTCATATCACACAGCCAACAATATTATATATGCTAAACCGACAGACAGATGTCAACCCAAATACTCACTGGAGCAGACTAGCGCCATCCCGGGTTTTCAGGACCACAACAACCCACAACAAGGGGGAGGGGCAACAGGAACCAAAGAACTCCACGACACCTGTCCCAAGGATACTGAACACACACGGCCCGCAAACGAGAGCAATACAAGCACGTGTGCACAATTTGTGCACTCTGTAATTAACCAAACAACTGTTCTATTGAAACTAGGAAACACCAACTCGTTTTGGAAAGAAGGGGGCAGTAGTTTTAACCCCAAACTTAAAATAAACTTTTCTGAGTACCACATTTGCTCATATTCGCTCACGTAGTTTATTCCACTAACAGGGTCGCAAGAAGGCAGCTGGCGCAGGATTTGACGCGTGCTTTCGCGTCCGCGGAAGTCAAAGGAATTATAGCGCGCGGCGCATTGTAGGAAATGTGGTTCTTTTAGAAAAAATAGCCGTTGAGGATTACAGACTTGAGACTCGTAGCAAGGTGGACAGTGGAGTACTCATTTCAAGTCAAGTTTTAGATAAATTTCCCTTCCTTCGAAATAACATGGGATTTACAATGACTTTATTACAAACATTGTAAGTAACATTTTTAAGGTTGCAGTAAACTTTTAACCACTTGGAGTAACATTTCTTGAACGTCATTAAGTAGGATAATTAGCGGCGTATATTTTTCTAACAGAAAGTGTCAGGAGAACTGTAAAGTTTAGCTTTTTTGCCTAACTTCCTAACCAGGACTGCCATAGAACTTTTCGGTCCGCTAATGATTGGCAGTGGATTTCTACGTGCCGAGTTGCCAGCTCCGATGTACAACCTTCAACGAAGGTACGCCCATTCACACATGTCTCCACACAGAAGACGCTTTAGCTGAGAATCGAACAGAACAACGTCTTACTGTAAGGCGATAATGCTACCTACCGCACCACCACCGCAGCTAAATGTAACTAAACAAAATGTGGAGGAAAGTAACGAATGCACAGTAATAAGCTCCACCCTGACTTGTCCATACCCTGCCCAAACAGTGTCCTCCCAGGAAAGTAAGCACGCCTCCTCAATGTATTATCTGTACTACTTCAAACCGCACTTCTGAACTCACTTTGATTTTAATACATACGTTAACGCAGTTCTTCTTAATCCCACCTAAAAGTAGTGTCTTTGGAGACATGGGAGTGAGTTACACTTAATAAGTGGTGGCAGTAATTAGTGTTGTAGACTTCTTTTACTTCAGAAAAAAAATATATATATATATATATATATATATTAATTCATATTTTATAAAGTTAACTTTTCGAGTCAACAGTACTAATATTTTAAAAAGTGTATCTGGTTGTCCTGATTATTTCCTGATTTGTCCCTATTCAGTTGAGAGACTATCATCATCTTCTTTCGGCTGTTCCCGTTAGGGGTCGCCACAGCAGATCACCTGTTTCCATTTCTTCCTGTCCTCTGCATCTTGCTCTGTCACACCAACCACCTGCATGTCCTCTCTCACCACATCCATAAACCTTATCTTAGGCCTTCCTCTTTTCCTGTTACCTGATAGCTTCATCCTTAGCATCCTTTTCCCAATATACTCAGCATCCCTCCTCAGCACATGTCCAAACCAACGTAATCTTGCCTCTCTGGCTTTGTCTCCAAATCTTCCAACCTGGGCTGACCCCCTAATATACTTATTCCTAATCCTGTCCACCCTCGTCACACCCAGTGCAAATCTTAACATCTTTAACTCTGCCACATCCAGCTCAAACTCCTGCCTTTTTGTCAATGCCACTGTCTCCAACCCATATAACATAGCTGGTCTCACTGTCCTCTTGTAGACCTTCCCTTTCACTCTTACAGGTACTAGTCTGTCAGAAATCACTCCTGACACTCTTCTCCACCCACTCCATCCTGCCTGTACTTTCTTCTTCACCTCTCTTCCATACTCACCGTTACTCTGAACTATTGACCCCAAGTATTTAAACTCATCCACCTTCGTCACCTCTACTCCTTGCATCCTCACCATTCCTCTATCCTCCCTCTCATTCACACACATATATTCTGTCTTAGTCCTGCTGACCTTCATTCCTCTTCTCTCTAGAGCATATCTCCATCTCTCCAGGGTCTCCTCCACCTGTTCCCTACTCTCACTACAGATCACAATGTCATCTGCGAACATAACAGTCCGCGGGGACTCCTGTCTGATCTTGTCTGTCAACCTGTCCATCACCATTGCAAATAAGAACGGGCTCAGAGCTGATCCTTGAAGTAACCCCACCTCTACCTTAAACGCATCCGTCACTCCCACCGCAGACCTCACCGCTGTCACACTACCCTCGTACATATCCTGTACCACTCTTACATACTTCTCTGACACTCCTGACTTCCTCATACAATACCACATTTCCTCTCTAGGCACCCTGTCATATGCTTTCTTTAAGGCTACAAAAACACAATGCAACTCCTTCTGACATTCTCTGTACTTCTCCATCAACACTCTCAGAGCAAGCATTGCATCTGTAGTGCTCTTTCCCAGCATGAAACCATACTGCTGATCACTAATCATCATGTCCCTTCTTAACCTAGCTTCCAATACTCTTTCCCATAACTTCATGCTGTGACCTCTCAATTTAATCCCTCTGTAGTTACTACAGCTCTGCACATCACCCTTATTCTTAAAAATCGGTACCAAAACACTTTTTCTCCATTCCTCAGGCATCCTCTCACTTTCCAAGATTACATTAAACAATCTGGTTAAAAACTCCACTGCCATTTCACCTAAACACCTCCATGTTTCCACAGGTATGTCATCTGGCCAACAGCCTTTCCATTCTTCATTCTCTTCATAGCCGTCCTTACTTCCTCCTTGCTAATCCATTGTACTTCATGATTCACTATCCCTACATCATCCAACCTTCTCTCCCTCTCATTCTCTTCATTTATCAACCCCTCAAAGTACTCTTTCCATCTCCTCAACACACTCTCCTCGCTTGTGAGTATGTTTCCCTCATTATCCTTTATCACCTTTACCTGCTGCACATCTTTCCTAGCTCGGTCCCTCTGTCTAGCCAATCGGTACAGGTCCTTTTCTCCCTCCTTAGTGTCCAAACTTTCATACAACTCTTCATACGCCTTATCCTTAGCCTTTGCCACCTCTCTCTTTGCCATGCACTTCATCTCCTTATACTCCTGTCTACTTTCTTCATCTCTCTGACAATCCCACTTCTTCTTTGCCAACCTCTTTGTCTGTATACTCTTCTGTACTTCCTCATTCCACCACCATGTCTCCTTGTCATCCTTCCTCTGTCCCGATGTGATACCAAGCACCTTTCTAGCCATCTCCCTTACTAGTGCTGCTGTAGTTACCCAGCTATTTGGTAATTCTTCACTGCCACCCAGTGCCTGACTTAACTCATCCCTGAACTCCACCTCACAATTACCCTTTTTCAGTTTCTACCATCTGATCCTTGGTGCTGCCCTCACACTCCTCCTCTTCTTGATCACCAACGTCATCCTACAAACCACCATCCTATGCTGCCTAACTACACTTTCTCAGGTCACCAATTTACAGTCTCCAATCTCCTTTAGACTGGCCCTCCTACATAAGATATAATCCACCTGTGTGCATCTTCCTCCACTCTTGTATGTCACTCTATGCTCCTCCCTCTTGTTAAAATACGTATTCACCACAGCCGTGTCCATCCTTTTTGCAAAATCCACTACCATCTGACCTTCTGCATTCCTTTGTTTAACACCATACCTACCCATCACTTCCTCATCCATTCTGTTCCCTTCACCAACATGCTCATTGAAATCTGCTCCAATCACCACTCTCTCACCCTTGGGTACAGTCATCACCACTTCATTCAATTCACTCCAAAATGTTTCTTTCTCATCCATTGCACACCCAACTTGTGGAGCATATGCACTAACAACATTCATCATTACACCATCAATTTCCAGCTTCATAAACATCACTCTATCCAACACTCTTTTCAGCTCCAAAACACTCTTAGCATACTGTTCCTTCAAAATAACTCCTACGCCATTTCTCATCCCATCCACACCATGATAAAACAATTTGAACCCACCTCCAATACACCTAGCCTTACTCCCCTTCCATCTGGTCTCTTGCACACACAATATACCAACCTTCAGTATGCTAAAAGTAAATAAGTTAAATTTCAACACCTTCCATGAGAACCTGTGCAGATTGTAACTCAAGGCTCCTTGCCAACAGCATATGGCAGTTTTTATATTTTATGTTTCACTGTGAAGTTGTCCTTGTAAGGACACCAGGATTCAGCCTTTATGAGTTAGGAAAGGAGGAAGACAGAAAAGATGAAAAAAGGGGAGCGAGCAGGCAAAGAATATACAACAGGATGATATTAAGAGGGTTGTGGTGGAGGAAGTAGGAAAGGATGAGTTTCTGGTCGGGATAGACCCCTTCTTGTGAAATACGAGCAACCATTAACACCTTGTCAGTACTCACCCTTAAACCTGCTTTCTTAAAGAAGGCTAGATTATTTAAGACAGGAGTGAAATTGTGAATTCCCATCCAATCATCCAGTTCCCATATAAATGAAGACTAGAATAACACTGCTTAATGTGCAGCGTGGGCCTATTCCACCAGTTGGAAAGGAGTTGTGTAATGAACCTCTCTCCATTATGTTTCATTTATCTGCTGATGAAAATTTAGATCCCTGGTTCTGGTATTTATTCGACTATTTGATTTGTCAGTACTTGATGGCATAGAAGGCAAGGTACAGATCTCCCCTCAGGAGTCTATAATACTCTGAATAAAGAGGCAGTACTTCCATTATTCTCTGGCAGTTTAGAGTGTTTAAGCTAATGGTCCTGTTAGGACCCTCTATGATCTTTCTAATCACTTGATATGTTTAATGAGCTACATCCCAGAGGGGGTATTGTACTCATTAATGGTTTTAATCAGTGTTGAGTTTAAGAGGACAATGCCCTTGATGGACCTGAATGATATTCTTTTGGCAACTTGTTGTGAAAAGTAGAAGGCCTTTCTAACTGCTGTCTTTACATGATGATCAAAACAGAGGGAATTATCAAACCATGTTTCAGGATCTTGTAACAGCATTCTTATTCTTAGGTTCATAGGTTGATACTAGGCTATCTGCCCTAGGGCATTTATAAGCCTAGCCAGAGTGTGTTTGGCTTTCGCCACCCTTTTAGATTAGTTGACTGTGCCCCTGTATAGTAGGTCACAGAAGATAGCCCTTTTAAGGTTAGTTTACTGTACCTCTGTCAAGCAGTGACATAGAAGAGATCCCAGGGGTAAATTTACAATCTCCCATCCACTTGTCAAGATTTCTCTTGAAGAGGGTCAGTGAGGGGCTCTGCCTAACATGGATTGGGATTTTGTTCCAGAGTGAGGGGAGCCTCTGGGATATGAATCTGTCCCTCCAGCATGTCCTATTTATTTCTGTGCTGAGGTTCAAGTCCCTGGAGCGTGTAACTCTAAGGGATTTGGATTTCCTGAGGTGAAGCATGTCCATTAATTCTGGGTTGGACATGGCTTTATACGTCAGACACAGATCGCCTCTGAGTAGGCGGTACGTAACTGAGTAGAGCTGGAGATTCTTTAGCCGAACTGCATAGGGCATCTGTTTGAGCCCCTTGATCCTCTTGGTGAGATACTTTTGGGGTCTTTCCAGTTGCTACAGGTGTCGGGTAAGGTACATCCCAAATGGGGCATTGTACTCAATTATGGGCCTGATAAGTGATGAGTAGAGGGGCACAATGACCTCTCTTGATCTAGATGTGAACCCTTTCGTGATAAGATGGGCTATATAGAACATGTTTCTAACCACTTTGGCAACGTGATTGTCAAAGGAGAGATTGCTATCTACTTGGGTCCCCAAGTCCCTAATTACTTTTTCCATACATAATGGATTACCACCTATGTGGTAATTTGTGGGCACTTTGTTTTTCCCAAAGGGGATGACTATGCACTTTTTGGCATTTAGCTTTAGGCCATGACTCTGGCACCAGTTATCCGTCTCTGTGAGACCCTTTTGGAGGATGCTTGTGTCAGCCGGAGAGTCGATTACGGTACCCAGTTTGCAGTCATCTGCGAACTTGGTCAGCCATAGTCCACCCGTGTTAGCCTGTACCTCGGAGAAATATATACCGAACAAGAGAGGTCCCAGGACTGAGCCTTGTGGGACACCACTTGTAACTGGTTTAGAGTCTGACATGGCACCTGCTATTCTGACCATGTGGGTTCTATCCCTGAGCCAGTTTGCAATCCATCTTGTGACATAGGGGTTGATATTTAAGCTGTTGAGCTTATTTATGATGCCCTAGTGGGGGTATTGTGTCGAAGGCTTTTGTGAGGTCCAGGTAGGCTGTGTGGACTACCTTCACTTCATCTATGGCTTTGGTAACTGTTTCAAAGAAGCTGACCAGGTTCAAGAGGCAAGATCTGCCCTTAACAAAGCCAAATTGGGTAGGATCCAGTTGTCTGGAGGTTCCCAATGTCTTTGTTTATGATTTCCATGATGATACGCTCCATAGCTTTGCAGACCAGGCTAGTCAGGATTATAGGGTGATAGTTTCCAGGGTCTGTTGTGGCACCGCCTTTGTGGAGTGGGACCACTGTTGCTATACGCCATTCCTTGGGTACATATCCTGTAGTAAGGCTGAGACTGAACAGTGACTTTATATGAGGGTTTAGTTCTTCTTGGAGCTCGTGTAAGACGCAGCCCGGGACACCGTCTGGTCCCATTGATGCTGTGTTTTTTGCTTTGGAGAGGGCAGCTCTCACCTGTGCATCTGTGATCTCAGGAAGGCTACACTCTGTTGGGATAGACATTTACTCTTTTGGGGGGGAAGGGGGGGGATAAGTTTGCACTGAACCTTTCTGCCAGGATGTTGGCAATGTCTGTGGGTTCAGTGTATTTTTTGTCATTTTACACTAACTCAGAGCATATCTAGGAGTTGCCTCCCAGGTTTCTGACATAACTAAAGAAGGCCTTTTGATTATCTTTAGTGTCTTGTGCAATTTTTCTTTCGAAGCTGGCCTTAGATGATTTTATGAGGGATCGTAGTTTCTTGCTAGTACTGATTAGTGATGCCTTCCCTTTTTGGGATTTTGCTCTGTCATGTAGTAGCTTTCTCCTTCTGTTGTATAGCTTATTTATGGCCGGGGTCCACCAGACAGGTCTCCTGCCTTTGGAGGAGTGAGTCTTGGTTTTATTTGGGATAGCATGCTCCATGCATTCCTGTAGGTGTCCATAGAATGCTTTTGTAAAGTATTCTGCATTTTGGGCCGTATTTTCCACTGGCCCGGGGGCTTTGAAGGATTCCACCTCAGTTTTGAGAAGTGTGAAGTTTGCTTTTGAGAAGTTCTTCACCGTGGTTTCCTTGGCTATGGGTGGGGACGGAATATGGATGTCCAGTGAGATTTGTTTATGGTCTGATCTTACCAATGAGGAGTATACCTCTGGTGTGGAACATAGAGACCCCATGTTGGTGATGACCAGATCCAGTATGTTTTCCCCTCTTGTGGGAGTGGTGACCAGTTGTTCCATAGCATTTGAGTTTATAAATTCTAGGAACCGTTGGGCGAGGGTGTTTGGGCTTGAGTAGTTTTCCCAATCGATGTTTGGGTAGTTGAAGTCACCCAATATAATAGTGTTTGGAGAGACCTACATATTCTCCAGTGTTCTCAGGAAAGCCGAGTGAGGTTCCTGTGTTTGGGAGGGTGGTCTGTAGCAGGCTACAAACTGAAAGGCAGTTTTGCCCACTGTTAGTTGCACATAGATGGTCTCCAATGCTTCGTGCAGTGCCACTAACCTGGAGGTGTGGGTATCTTTGATAAATATGGATACTCCCCCCTCCTTTTGTGGTTCGGTCCAAGTTTTGGGGCCGGAAAGCATGGTATGAAGTATAACCTGTTAGTGCTGGGGTGCTCTCGGGAGCCTTGAACCAGGTTTCTGTTACTGCACAGATATCGATATTCTCCATACTGAGGAGAGTTTCGAGTGCGTGCATCTTGAGGTTTAGACTTCTGGCGTTGAGCAGCATTACCCTTAGTTTTTTTTTCTTTGTGTTGTCTATGGGGGTGGGTTTGTCTTTTGAGCCTTGCCTAAAAAAGGCACTATGGGGGAGGCATGAGCCTTTGCCAGTATTCAAAAACCCAGGGGTGACAGCTGCAAGCCATCCCTAGCGAAGCAACATGGCTTGTCGAGCATGTCATCCCAGGCTGACAGACACTGGATCCCCTTTGAATGACACCAATACTTTAGCCAGTTGTTAAAATTGATCATTTTGTCTTTATACTGTGGCATCATTCTTGGTGAGGGTAAGATGTTACTCAAGGTCCGGGTCATACCGGCCTGGGCTACATGATCAAAGAGCTCCTGTACGTCTTTTTTCATGTAGTCCAGGGAGGTACGTCTCAGGTCATTCACACCAGCATGGACAATGACAGAGTCATATTTGTACTTGCTTTGGAGTGACCTGAGTGCTTGTGTTATGTGGCGGATCCTGGCACACGACAGGCAGCTTACAGTGACCTTCTCCTTGTTCAGCCTGGTGAGTGGGACGTCACTGTGTCTGACAATAGAGTCACCTATTATAAGTGTATTAGGTGTGTTGTTTAGCCTTAAGGGCTGTGACTGTGTGGCACACTGACTTTGTTAGCTATGTGCTACGTGGATATTGTTTCGTGGTAGGTGTTGCTTGGATGTCTGCTTTGGAGGTCTCCGCTGCTTAGGTAGATTTTTATTTAGAGCCTCCGAGTATGGTTTTGTGTGTTTATGTGTTTGATTTGCTGATGCGATAGGTCTATGTGAGACTGGATTTGTGGTGTGTGTGGTTACCTTCTCCTCCTGACAGGCTGTGCCAGTACTGGGTTGAGAGAGCTTAGCCTCCAGTTTGGCTATATAGTTGCATCTCTCACATATATTTGAGCTTGTTGGGAGGAGGAGAGGGTGGTCTGTATACATAAGGCAGTTGTAACATTGCCTCAAGATTCCCAGATTCACCAGCTGGACTGGAGAGTAAACACGAAACTGACTTTTGGATATGCCTGAATAATATAGGGAACTACTTATTGACTGATCAGAAAGAACCAATAGGGAGCAGGTGCTTAGAAGGAGTATAAGAGGATGTAGTGCTTTAGTTTGTGTTTACCTATGAGATTACTTATACGAGCAAGTGCAGGGCTTTAGAATGAAAATAGAGTGCTTGATTAGAGAATTAGAGCAGTTCTAATGGAAAAAGTGAAGAGCAGACTTTGTGGAGCCAAGAATAGTTTAAACCTGTTTAAGCGGCGCTGCCCAACGTTGCTCTGAGCGCAAGACCGCGCAAAAAGAGAGTTGCAGGGTTTTAAGAGAGAGGGATCAAGGAGTTTGGAATTGACCCAAAATGGCCAATAAAATTACAGCTTCTAGGCAGTAACCACTCCTACAGGGACAGGCAGGCTGCACAGTGTTAACCACTGCCACTGGTGAACACAGAGACTTCCCTTTAGCCCAAGCAAGCACTTGCCTCCAAGAAACTTACAAACAGTTCAGAACAGCAAATCTGTAACTGAACTTTCTTAAATTTCAGAAAGTTGGAAAAAAGCAAGATTTTTTTGTTTTTTCTATTTTTGTTTTAGTTTAAAGGTAGCAGAGATGCACAAGTAGCAAAATATTCACAACAGTGCAATAAATGACCCCACACTTGAGTGCTAGGCCAAAGTCAGGTAAAATGCAATTTTAAGAGAAAATAACGATTTTAAATTAAGTGCAATACAGGAAATGCAGTAAACAGGCTCTAGATGTGTTCTAAAAACTGTTTCTAATACAGATATAAACGTTAGCAAGCCTGAAAATGCCGAAAAGTAGGCAGCAATGCAGTAATTCTAAACAAAAATCAGAAGAAAATACTTAAAATCTCAAAAGTGGCTCCCTTCTTCTCTCAGCATTTTTCTCCCCTTGGTAGGTGCTTCAGCAACAACTAACAAGCCTGGAAAGATGCCAGAACCACGAGACAGCAGGGTTTTAAGAGAGAGAGATCAAGGAGATTGGACTTGACCCAAAATGGCCAATAAAACTACAGCTTCTAGGCAGTAACCACTCCTACAGGGACAGGCAGGCTGCTCAGTGTTAACCACTGCCACTGGTGAACACAGAGACTTCCCTTTAGCCCAAGCAAGCACTGGCCTCCAAGAAACTTACAAACAGTTCAGAACAGCAAATCTGTAACTGAACTTTCTTAAATTTCAGAAAGTGGGAAAAAAGCAAGATTTTTTTTTTTATTTTTTGTTTTAGTTTAAAGGTAGCAGAGATACACAAGTAGCAAAATATTCACAACAGTGCAATAAATGACCCCACACTTGAGTGCTAGGCCAAAGTCAGGTAAAATGCAATTTTAAGAGATAAAACGATTTTAAATTAAGTGCAACACAGGAAATGCAGTAAACAGGCTCTAGATGTGTTCTAAATACTGTTTCTAATACAGATATAACTTTAGCAAGTTGGAAAATGCTGAAAAGTAGGCGGCAAAGCAGTAATTCTAAACAAAAAATCAGAAGAAAATACTTAAAATCTCAAAAGTGGCTTCTTTCTTCTCTCAGCGTTTTCTCCCCTTGGTAGGTGCTTCAGCAACAACTAACAAGCCTGGAAAGAAGCCAAAACTATGAGGCAGCAGGGTTTTAAGAGAGAGAGAGATCAAGGAGTTTGGAATTGACCCAAAATGGCCAATAAAACTACAGCTTCTAGGCAGTAACTACTCCTACAGGGACAGGCAGGCTGCTCTTGGAGTGGAAATTTGTGTTGAAAGCGGGGGGAGGGTTTGTCTACCTAATGTGTCAGTGTTGCACTAGTATTTAATTTGGACCCATTTTTTTAGTGTACCAGATACATCCTTCTTGAAGGGCTTGGGCAGCGGGGGGGGGGGGGGGATTTGACAGTGACTTCCAGTTTACAGTCTGCAGTTTTGGTTAGCCAGAGAGGTCTTGATTCATGCTCTGAGCTACAACATAATGGTTCAAAATTCACAGAACCAGCTGATATCGCCAATATACTGGCAGATAGGTTCAGTGCAAACTTTATGCCCTCCCTCACCCCTAAAGGACCCATATCTATAACAGAAGATTGTGCTGCCCCCATAATTGCAGCCACCCAAGTGAGAATGGCACTTTCTAAAGCAAAAAACACAGCATCCATGGAACCAGACAGCATCCCAGGCTGTGTGTTACATGAATTCCAAAACAAACTAATCCCTCACCTAAGTGCCATGTTCAACCACATCCTCGCCTCAGGCTATGTGCCCACTGAGTGGCACATGGCAACGGTCATCCCACTTCACAAGGGAGGAGCCACCACCGACCCCGGGAACTATCACCCTATCAGCCTGATGAGCCTAGTCTGCAAGGCCATAGAGTGCATCGGCATGGAACTCATAAACAACAGCATTGGGAACCTACAGACCCTGGACCCTACCCAGTTTGGTTTCATAAAGGGCAAGTCATGTCTTCTAAACCTGGTTGACTTTTTCGCGACAGTCACCAAAGCAATTGATGAGGGAAAGGTGGTCCACATGGCATACCTTGACATTGCGAAAGCATTTGATATCATTCCCCACTTGGGAATTATAGACAAACTCACTAACCTAAATATAAACCGAGACCCCTAACTGGGATAAGCCGAAAGACACAACAACAACAACAACAACATTACAAGATGCTAATTGGCTCATGGACAGAACCCATACAGTGAAAATAGGAAACGCTAGGTCCGACTCCAAACCTGTGACAAGTGGAGTACCCCAGGGCTCAGTCTTGGGACCTCTCCTGTTCTGTATTTACTTCTCTGAGGTACAAGCAAACACAGGGGAACTATGGCTAACAAAGTTCGCAGACGACTGCAAACTGCGTGCCATAATCGAGACTCCTACTGATGTAGATATCCTTCATAAGGGTCTCACTGAAACAGATACATGGTGCCAAAATCATGGCCTCAAGCTAAACGCCAAACAGTGCATTGTTATCCCCTTTAGAAAAAAACAAGTACCTATGAATTACCACATAGGTGGCAGCTCACTTAACACAGAGAGTGTGATAAGAGACCTAAGGACCCAGGTGGATAGTAACCTCTCCTTCGATAACCACATTGCTAAGATGGTTAGAAAATTCTTCTACATGGCCCAACTTATCACAAAGGGGTTTGCATCTAGAAAAAAGGAAGTTATTGTCCTCCTCTACTCATCACTCATTAGACCCATTATTGAGTACAATGCCCCATTTGGGATGTACCTTACTAGACACCTGCAACAACTGGAGAGGCCTCAAAAATACCTCACCAAGAGGATAACAGGCCTAAAACAGATGCCCTATGCCACCAGGCTAAAAAAACTTCAACTGTACTCTGTTGCATACTGGCTACTCAGAGGTGATCTCTGCCTGACATACAAATCTATGTTAAACCCCAAATTGCTGGAAATGCTCCACCTAAGGAAAACCCAATCTACCCGAGCTACACGCTCTAGGGACCTTAGCATGACCTCAACAATAAACAGGACTTGCTGCCAGGACAGATTTGTGTCCCAAAGACCCCCCCCCCACTCTGGAATAAGGTCCCCATATATGTGAGGCAGAGCTCCCCATTAGCGATCTTCAAGAAGAATCTTGATGAATGAATGGGGAACAAGAAATTCATCCCGGGAATCACTTCTGTGGCTCTGCTTGACAGAGCCGCGGGTAACTAAATCACATGGGAGGCACAAGCCGAAACATTTTGGCTAGGCTTAATTATGCCCTAGGGCCAATAGCCTAGTACCTACCTATGAACCAATGGTCTGGAGACCAAAAAAGCAAATGCCAAACAATAGAGGTCCAAACATTGACCCCAACAGGACATTCCTGATCACCTTCATACTTTCTGATGCAACATCCACTACCTGAGCTATGTGGGTGCTTGCTTTTATCTAATTTGCTATCCATTTTACCATACACGGGCCTAGTTGTAATGTATCAGGTTCACTAATTTTGTTAGCATGGGGGATGGTGTCAAATCCCTTTTATCAGGTCAAAATATGCTGTATGAATAGCATAACCACTGTGTCAACTGCCTGTGTTATCTTTTTAAAGAAGTTTACCTGTTTTATTAGACAGGATTTGTCCTTCACAAAGCCAAACTGCTGCTGGTCTAGCCTGATGAAATTTTGATATCCAAGTTTATTTGGTCAATTGTAATACATCCTTGGCTTTGCAAATACGATTTATTAGGCTGGTAGGCTGATGATTTGTGGGGTCAGTGGTGGGGCCACCTTTGTCGAGTGGCATCACCACTGCTGTGCAACAAACCTGAGGATCAAAGGCAGTGGCTAAACTCTGGTTACATAGTTTAAGAAGTGGCTCTGCCAGGCTGTATTTAGTACTGTTTATTAAACAGTCAGATATATTATCAGGTCTTATGGAGAAAGTACTTTTGTCTTGGTTAGCACCTTCAGTACATACTGTTCAGTGGTGATAGTGGTGTCTGAGCGATTCAAGGATAAGTGAGGTTTGGATAGTCATCTTTGGGGTAAAATCTGCAGTGAACTTGTTTGCTAATATGTTGACAATGTTTACTGGGTTAGTGCAGGTGCTGTCATTCTGAATAAGGTCAGAGCAGTGTTGAGTGATATTTCTCCTAACATAGCTAAAGAAGGATTTGTAGTTGTTCTGTGCTTCAGATGCTAACGCAAGTTCATGGACTGCTTCAGTAGACCTTGTGTTTTTTTTCTGGACTGCTTCACTAGACCTTATAGTATTTTTTTTTCAATTTCTTTTTGTCAATTTTCTGATGTTACCATTGATATGAGAGTCTGTTGATCTACCATAAGAGTGTTTGTTTTTCTTTAAGTGTATTTATGTTGGTGGATCACCAGAGAGATTTATTTTTAAATTTCCTTTAATTATATTTAGATCTGGTGGGGACTGCCAGTTCAATGCATTTATCTAAACTGGTATAAAACTATATGCAAATTTGTCTGTTGTGGCAAAATCTGTGGTGATGGTGCTATAAGTGGATTTTGAAACGTAAGACTTTGACAAGAGAAGTACATCTGTGCTTTCATCCACTTTTCTGTTCTTTTCAGACATTTTCAGAAAGCATTAGTAAGTTTAACAATATGATCAATGAAGTTTTTGTTTAGGGAAAAGAGAAGGGTATTGACAAAAGCATAAAAGACAGGATAGGGTAGGGTGGTGATACACTACACAGGCCCAGACATAGAAGTGGAGACAGAGAAATGGATTGAGGGTGGACAGACACATGAGGCAGACTACAGCAAATAGGACAGTTTTTATTATTTCAATGAATGAGCAAACAAATGGGAGGGCTACAAGTGAAAACCACCACCATTTTCTCCTCCAATCTGGAGAGCCTCAGATTGCTCCCTTCCCTGATGTTCCTCGATGCGGAGGTCCTTTTGTTGTAGGGACTGAGGCCTTCAAATGGCTTAGCATTCTTAGCCAAATGGGACAGCAAGTCTTGCAACTGCTGAAAGAGACTTTGAAAAGGGTCTCACTGCCTCTCCACAGCCTTCTGTACTGCAGCTTTCACTAGATCCTGCAGCTCAGAATGCTGGCTTCCTAGGCTGCCCCGCTCTGTGGTGCCTGTGGGGAGGATGACCACTCCCCTACCCTGTGAAGCAGGCCTGGTATAGGTGGAGGGGTGATGATCTTTGCTGTACCTGGACTGACTGCAGAAAAGGTACCCAGGCTCAAGCAGCAGAAGGAGACGAGGAAAAATGACTCGTAAGTATTGCAGTGTAAGTGTCTTTATTTCACAGGATAAAATGACAGCATGAATATTTTCTTCATTATTTTTTAAACGTAAATAATGTAATATACAATAGCAATACTTATCAAAGAAACATGAAGTTATATGTAAATAATGTAATATACAATAGCAATACCTATCAAAGAAACATGAAGTTATATGTAAATAATGTAATATACAATAGCAATACCTATCAAAGAAACATGAAGTTATATGTAAATAATGTAATATACAATAGCAATACTTATCTAAGAAACATGAAGTTATATGTAAAGTTGTAGGTACTGATATATTTTGCATTGCTGTATTTGTTGTATTTCTAATATTACAGTACCCTAAGCCTCAGTGGAAATTAATATGTATTTATTCAATACTTATTGATTTTTACTAATAATATTACTTATTTTTTTATTGGTGCTTATTTTTCTGTTGTGAAAGCAATACTTATGGGGTCAGGATCCAGCCACTCTTGCTTCCTTTGAAAGAAGTAGATGATCTCCGGGATCCATTAATAACCCTAGTTCTTACATTAAGGGGTGTGGTAAAAAGGTGCCATTTCCATGATACGGTATTATTGCATTTAGAGACACATTAGTTGCAGTGAGGAAAGACGTCCTTACTGGCTAATTTGCATGTCTCTGAATTATGGTTAACTACCAGTAATGCTAATCAGCACTTTCCTACAGTAGTTATTGCTGGCACTCGATGCATTGTTAGCACTGGCACCCCTTCATTCACTCTCCTACACATACAGTAAAACACATGCAGACAGACACAGCACATACCCCATACTTGCCCATATGTTGTTAGAATGTCCTTGATGTCTCCATTTTTCTGCCTCATAAATCACAGATGATTATGATCAGTCAGTAATGCCAGACATTAGAATTTCACACTTCATGTTCTTCAGTAAATGCATATTGGTGCAAAAGCTGTCATTGTAGCAACTTTCTAAGTTTAAAAGAGGAATAAGTAAAATCAATCAATGATTATTTGTCTTTGAGCCACTATTAATTTTGGCTTTGAATAGATTTTGTGAGCAACAAGGTTGAGAGTTACACTTCTGTATGCCCTGTGCCACTCTTTTGTAACTCACAAACTGTTGCAGGCATTGAGTAATGCCTGAGATCCACATTATGT
The DNA here is from genome assembly GCF_019279795.1 of Protopterus annectens. NCBI lineage: Eukaryota > Metazoa > Chordata > Ceratodontiformes > Protopteridae > Protopterus > Protopterus annectens. The sequence goes on along the minus strand of NC_056743.1, from coordinate 1,137,717,285 downwards.
AGTAGAAACAAACAAACCAACTTGCTGCACTAAGTTATCAGTTAGGCACGGCTGATTAATGCTGAGGACTAATATCCTTGGTGAGAGGGGGGGGGCAGCAAGGCTGGAATCCTTTTCCTATCTGTAAGGCACACTATTTATAGTATCCTTGGTGTCTGGTGGTCTCCCCAACCCACATTGTCTTTTTTTCTTTTAGTTATAGGTGCCCTTAAGGCATATTGTTAAAGTGTTCTTCCTGGTAGCTGGTGTTCTCTGACCGTATGTGTTGTTAAAGCAAGAGATGTAAAAGTTATTCCTGGTATCTAGTGCCTCCCCCACAATCTACTTTTTTTTTCTTTTAATCAAATGTCTTTAAGGCACAGTATATGGAGTATTCCTGGTGGCACAATGATATAATGTTGTCCCTTGTGGCAAGTGTTCCCCACCATCCCATGGCTTTAGAGTTAACCTTTGTGGCTAATGGTCCCCCAACCCATTGTTACATGATTTGCTCATTAGTCTAGGGGAATGTACAGGTATGACGGTCCCCACCCGTACTCACATAATACTCATTCGTTTCATAAATACACATCCTGTCCTCTAAACTCCCTGGTACATCTCTCCACTGTGATGAATGATCATGAGCTTTTGGCTGTATTCTTTAATGCCACTTGTGAGGAGTGGCCATGTTACTGTACATAGCAGCTACATAAATGTCTTATCACAGGTAGTTTAGGAGAGAGCATATGCCTAATTTGTACATGCCTCTCTCTCCCTTGGAATGCCTCATTAGCATCTAGTTTGGCCACACAGACAGCACACCTTGGGACTACGTGTTTTCATGCAAAAGCACACTCTCTGAATACAAAAAGTTACAGCTTATGTACACCTTGCAGTAACTTTCCTGAATTTGTCCCATTATTTTCTGTCTCATCACAGGCTGTCAAAAGAAGAGAAAAAGGAAAAGGTGAATAAAATATAAATCCTTGACTGTGTGTGTTTACTGAATATTGCTAACAGCAGTTGTTATATTTTATTATATTTTTTCACCATATTTGTTAGTGTAGTGATGACTGCAGTGGAAATGAATTGAAGTTAGCCACCCCATTCTGCCCCCTCCCCTATTTCCTGACCGAGCAAGTAAAACATAATCCTGTAGTTACAGTGAAATTGGAAGACTATACTAGGATAGTTTTATTATTTCTCTTTCCAGTTTTCCAACTAAGTAGCAAATAAATGGAACTGCATTTCTGATTATATGCATATCTTTAGAATAAGTATGGAATGCATTGCAGATTAACAAAATTGTTAAGACACTTCTCAGCTTCTGGAAAAGATACACTCAGAAGCACCACAGACCTCCAGAAGTAGGTATTGAATTATGTATTAGGTCAAGAAGTTGACTGTTATGGCAACTTTGCAGTTTGTCCATTTCAGCAAAACCAGATTCATGCTTGTGTTACTCTGACTGGTGTGTAGCTTTATGAATAAACAATGAATTTCTTATAATTGCATGTGCTCTTATTGATACTTGTTTTTAACATTTATTTGTTCTTCTACTAAATAAAGCTGCCACTTGTTTAACAAATAGCCACACCTGCGTCAGTCTCACAAAGGGTGGGAAAAAAGACTATGAGTTGCATCTTTTGCACGTTTTTCTCATTTGTATCATATTATATTCTCATTTGCCTATGAAGGTCTTTACATACAAGTTTGTAACTGTTGCAAACAAGCACAATTTTTTGTTCTTGAATTACATCTGGCCTGTACTTGTTGGTAACCAGCACACATGCCCACTGTGTACTTGCATAAAGACTATGAATGTAATGACTTAAATACCGCTCTTAATCTGTAATGGTCAAATGGATTTAGAAACAAATTTCATGTACCTCAGTATCCTAACTATTAAAGATTTATGTCCATGTAGTCTTATTCTTCTTAATATGTATTTCTTGGAGGAACTTTTCTTTTTTCATATATGGTTTGTAATTCATTTCTGCTTTTACAGCATTTAAGGGGGCTGCCATCCTTCTCAAATGACCCCACCCATAGCAGGGGGGTGCTATGGAGGTGTAACTGTTCCCCTCCCATGCCATTAGCAGCAGCAGTACATTAGCAATAGAATTCTTGAATGTTAGTATTTCACTGAAGTAAACTGCTGCTGTTATAACATGCCTCCCTCAGAACCCACCCCAGCTGAAAAAAAAATGAAAACTGACTACTTAAATATAAGCATTGCCACCCCACTTCCAAACAGATTTCAGCTCGGAAGCCAAAGTTACACCCTGATACCATTCACCTGGAGCACATGTAAAAGGGCATTCTCCCTGATAGAAGGATATTCTAGAGAATATTAAGAACCCTGAAAATTTACTGTATTTCAAAAATATCACTTGAGAGGACATCTACTCAAACAGAACTTCTGTAAATGTTTTATTAACACTGATCCATGGTATTTTATTTTACCCTTTGTCTCTTGCTGTTGGTTTTATAACACAATAGGATGGGTAACTTTATTGAGTTCTTACAGAATACTGCCAATCTTTCCAGTGTTTGTTGTAAAAGTTCATATCACATACTGTACCAGCAAATAAGTTACCTAATACTTGAGCATAATGCTACCTGTACTTCAGCCAGCATCAAAATAAGTTATGTATGCCTTCTTAGTAATAGTTAAATTTTCTGTTCTTTGCCAGAGCAGTAGTGTACCTAATGTTTTGTAAAATTTCCTTAGCAGCTTAAATTTTGCTATAATAACATAATACTGGTATCAACTGATTGCTTAAAGTTGCAGGGGAGGGTTGAGGTGGCTGTAGACCCCTACGCACATGCCCCATTAAAATCAGCAACATCATTCTTGCACTCAAGTATTACAATATAGGAAACTGTTCCTGTTAAAGCATGTAAGGGTCACTGCCCTCTTCCCTTAACCCCCCTTACTAGTTGCATAGTTACCAGTTATGCTGGCAGGAGGTGGTGGGACACTTGCATGCAGTTAATTGCAAGAGTACATTAATAAGGAAGAAATTGTATTTCTGTTGTATTGTAGAAAGAAACAATGCTTGATGCTTTTGTGGTGTTTTAATGTTTTATTTTACTTTTATTACAGTATCTCATCAGTAAAGTATGCCAAAACTACTCCTTAATACCAGCACTGTCAGTCTTCAAGCTTCTCTCTCCCCAACCTGCTCAGAAAATCTTGGGGATTACCTAGCTCTACAGACACTGGTAGTTGACTTGTAACCTCCATGCTTATCACCGAAGAATGCTGAGATGAGTTACACCTGTTCACTAGATATAAAAAATGTTGATGTTCACCTCACATGTAACACACACAAAGATAGAAAGGAAATGCTGTTTCTTATAATTTTGACACATACTTTCATATCTGGTATTCACTGTACTATCATAAAATCATCCACAGGAACACCAAGCACTTGACAAGGAGAAGCCATGCTCTGGTCTTGTTAAGGACACAAGCCCCCAAAAGTGGTAATTATTTAATTTACCACTGCCAAGTCTGCAATACTACCAAAATAAAGAAGGGAAACAGCTGTGAACTTGCATCATCTCCCTGAATACTGAAGGGAGAACAGCTGTCAGCATGCATCATTCCCCTGAGTGCTGAAGCAAACCTTAGTTACTCAGAGGAAAGTCATGTGTGAAGTGCATTTGGTACAGAGTATCAAACTCTCCAGTCGATATTTGCCATAAATGTTATTAGTATAAGGGTCTGGCTCCTCCATTAACTCCCTTCCTCATTTAAAAATGGACAGTAGTAGGGGTGTAGGGTGTGCCACCCTCCTTTAATAATAGAATCAGTAGCAAAAACAAGATTGAGGCATTAAATCAAGGTCCCATCTGTCTGAGCAGTTGGTTTCTTAGGTTGATGTAAAAGATCCCACAGCACTTATTAAACAGAGTAAGGAAATTTTCACAGTATCCAGGCCAAATTTCCCCTAATCAGTATAGAGAGTACCATGGATCTCCCCAAAAGGAGGTTATTTGCATAGCGGGGCAAACCAATCAAGAAAGGATAAATAACATAAATATGACAGGCTTTTTTGCATCTGGGATGCTTAGTGCTGCTAACACAGCATGCATGCTGCCTTTATCTGAAACGATTTGAAGCCTGCAGAAACTAAAGCACTGCTGGTAATTCCCTGCTGGGTGAGAAAACTATTTTTTTTGTCTGTGACCTTTTAGAGCTGCTTTCTGATACCTGCTCCATTTTGTTTTCTATTTTAAGAAGTCTGCTTGGCCTGGTGTTTTTCTACATGAGAGGTGGACGCAAGTTATCTAGGCTGCTCATTTCACATGTTTTTTTACTGGTTAAGTTATGTCTTGAGTAATACTTGAATATTCAGTGAAATTCTGGGCCTCTGTCTTATGTCTGAAAATATTTGAATTCCCTGCTGTGTTTTCCACCCACTCTCCTGTCTGTTCTGCTTTTTAAACCTGGCTATTTTAAGCTGTCCACCACTACTTTAAATTGAACTTAATAAGCGTCTCCCTTTCTACACAACTGTCAATAAGTTGTCTTTCCTTTCCACACTGCTGTTGATATCCTAAATTATTTATTTGCCTTTCCTTGTGCTTATATTGAAAAAGTGCATTTTGGTTTCCATTGTCTGTTCTACTTGATCTGACTTCATTATCTAGCTAGCTGTTGGATAAAGTAGTGCACTGTTATAATCTAGCAAACAATTGTTTTTACACAAAAGAGGTCAGTGGATTTTCCGTCCAGTGCACTGGGAGGTAGCCTGGTTTGTTGGGGTTGGGGAACCTTGAGATTTCTGAATGTAGTTTTATTGGCTGGAGGACTTGTTAATCAGTGTATCTTGTTTTTTAGTGCCTTTATAAATTCTGTACATTTCAGTGGCTCTTGGCTCATTTATTCAAACTGAAGCACTTTTATTGAATAATCACACTTTTATAAGCTGTTTAAAATACACTGCTGTATCTATATGTTTGTGGTAGGATTTCACTTTGGACACTCCTTTACTGTGCTTTTACATTGGGAGGATTGGGATTGTTCATCTAGTGGCAGTAGGTGTTTACCTGGTTTATCTGAGCTGGGAAGCATACAGAAGGGCTCTAAGTATTTTTTGCACTTCTCTGCACTTGATTTGCATTGTTCTGATACCTAGATGACATAGACTAGATTCAGACCTGCTGAATCTAGCTTGTTACTGATACACTTGAGTACTAAACCAAGCCATCTTACATTAACAAGGGCTTCCCTGCACCCTTGTGGCAGAAGAGTGTGGATCCAGCCTTGTTTGAGCTGGGGATTGCTGGAGAAAGGTTCATTGTGTGCTTTCCTAAATTTATCTTAAAAGTGTTTTAATTTTGCCTGTATTTAAGTCTCGCATTTGCATGTTGCAGCACACTATACAATGGGAGAGGGGTGCCCTGTAGACACGCAAACACATTGAAACTCAATTTTTCCGTAGACATCTGTCAGTGGAATCCTCCCAAGCTTCCCTACTGCACTATGAGCACACTGAGCAGCGTTACCACATTTGTCATGGATAGCCGTCAGTAGAACAAGCCCCTTAGTTTGACCAGTTTTTGTGTTAGGACTAACAATCCCTGTCCCTTTCCTAATAGTACATACGGTAAAAACCTGCTATAATGGATGGGTGGTTTCCCATCATTTCACTGGCCAGCCTGATTGACATGGACATCCTGTGGCAAAGTAGTAATTGCCTCATGTTTACTGATAAACTAGAATCAGTTCTGTCATGTAACAACAAACCGGACATCAAACAGGCTGTCAGCACACACACTTCACCTCTCCCCAAAATGAGGTCATGACACGTAAATACACATATGTGGAGGTACTCACTAGAAGCCTACCAAAGGATCAGATACCTCCCAAATGTAAGCCACTTGCACACACTGCAATGCAAATAGAAAACACTGCACATAATAACAGATACACCCGTGTCTCAGCAAATAAGCCCCTAAGCAAAACAACTCAAAACCTAATGTCTTGGTCATAGGAGACTCCACAGTGATACATGCAGATATCCTCCTCACCAGGCTGGATAAGGAGAAAGTCACAGTCAGCTGCCTGTCAGGTGCCCTTATCCATGAAATCACATATGCATTCAAGTCACTCAACAACAAGTACTGTTATGACTCTGTCATAGTCCACATTGGGGTGAGTGACTTGAGACATACCTCTCTGGACTATATGAAGAGAGACATGACTGAACTCTGAGTGTGTCACAGGCAGGTATGACCCTAGCCCTAACATGGGGGGGTCACTGCACTTCACCCTGTGTGATGTCCTCCCTGGTAAGGTCGGACAGTAAATCATTCTCGTTTGACGTAACTATTGAACAGGTCACCACCACAGGACAAAAAAAAAAAAACTTTTCCAAAGCAAACTACAGCCTACTAAGCGATGGTATAAAACGTTTTATATCCCCTGCATCACAGACAACAATGACTCGTATGCAGAGGTGTACACAAATGCCCTGTATAAACACTTAAGCAACTGTATAGACTCGACTGTGCCTGACTGGATTAAAAACAGGTCCTCCCAAAAAAACAAGCCACCCTGATGGACCTCAAGTATGAACAGATTATATAACAAAAGGAAGAAACTGATGTCCAAGAACAAGCTAGAACTGACTCAGCAGAGGAAGAATTCCCTCCAAAGCTTGAACAAGCAAATCAGAAATCTTGTAAAGTTCTCTAAAGCTAATTACAAATTTAAAATAGCATCCCTCACTAAGGATAATCAAAAGGCATTCTTTAACTACATCTGAAATCTTAAAGGGAATGCCCAGCTATGTACCGATCTGGTAGTAAGTGGTACCACTCGTATTATATCAGAGGAAATTGCCAACCTGCTAGTTGACATATTTGGCACAAACTTTATCCACCATCCCCATCAGCCATAACTCAAAGCATACCTGACATCAGTCCTCTGCCTAGTATCCGTAGAGATCAGGTCATATCTGCACTCTGCTTAATAAGCAACCTGAGATGTTGTCTGGTCCCAGTGAGGCCATGTTTTTGGCCTTGCAGTCTAAAACAGGACGTACTGGACCCACTTGGAGTTCTCTCTGACCTGAGAACTGGCTTTGTTCTAGCAGAGTGGAGAACAGCAACATTATACAACTGCCCCCCATTAATATTCAAAAACGTGCATGCTGATTGGTCAGCGTGCACGTTGTAAATCAGAGTTATAGTAATGGAAAAAGGTCCAGTCGCCCAGACTTTTTCCATTACTATAACTCTTTTTTCACACTGTTTCGCTATGTTAAACGAGTTTAACATAGTGAGACTCCGTTGCTTTTTTTAAAGCTGTCTCGCTATGTAAAACTCTTGCTTTCTCCGTTGCTTTTCTCAAAACTGTCTCGCTATGTTAAATGGGTTTAACATAGCGAGACAGCTTTAAAAAAAGCAACGGAGTATCTCCATTGCTTTTTTTAAGGCTGTCTCACTATGTTAAACCCATTTAACACAACAAAACAGTTTGTAAAAAGCAACAGAGATCTTGCTTTCTCCGTTGCTTTTTTCAAAACTGTCTCACTATGTTAAATGGGTTTAACATACCGAGACAGATTTAAAAAAAGCAACGGAGATTCTCCGTTGCTTTTTTTAAAGCTGTCTCGCTATGTTAAACCCATTTAACATAGCAAAAACAGTTTGTAAAAAGCAACGGAGATCTTGCTTTCTCCGTTGCTTTTGCCCACAGTTCTGATGTACTGCGTAGGCATACACATGCGCAGTACATCAGAACTGCAGCAGAATACCAGACAGCTGTGGAAGGGCAACAAGGTGGCATTATACAAAGCCATTATTTAAGAAAAGTAATTTTTTTTTTCTTAAATAATGTCATTGTATAATAGCAATAACCCACTTCTGGATGTGGATAATGCTGGATTTACCCACGGTTGGCTTTGTTTGGCTACTCAGGCTTCGCCCTCGTGACCAAACCATGCCAACCGTGGGTAAATCCAGCATTACCCACACCCAGGCGTGGGTTATTGCTATAGTAATCCCCTTGCAAAAAGGGGTGCCATCTAATGACCCTGGGAACTATAGACCCATAAGTCTAACCAGCCTCATCTGCAAGGGCATGGAAAGAATCATCGTGGACCTTATCAACAAGGACATAGGTGACCTTCAAACTCTAGATCCAATCCATTTTGGCTTCATTAAGATTAGATCGTGCTTATTAAACCTAGTACACTTCTTTGCGAAAGTCACCAAAGCCCTGGATGAAGGTAAGATGGTGCATACTACCTAGCTTGGCCTACCCAAGGCTTTTGACACAATCCCCCAATCTTGGGTATCATTGAGAAACTCTGCCCGCTGGGGATTAACCCTTATGTCACTACATGGGTAGTCAGTTGGCTCACTGACAGAACACATAATGTCAGAGTTGGTAACTCCACCTCTACCAGTAGACCCATCACCAGTGACATACCACAAGGGTCTTTGCTGGGCCTTTTTACTGTTTGGAATCTATTGAAGTCCAAGCTAAAGTAGATGGCCTTTGAATTACCAAGTTTGATGTTGATTGCAAACTGGGTGCAATCATTGAATCCCCCAACAGTTGTAACATAGTACAAAAGGGGCTAACACAGAAAAATGACTGGTGCAAAAGCCATGATCTAAAACTAAAAAAGTGCATTATTATCCCCTTTGGCAAAGTGGAATTCCCTGCTAATTACAGTATTGACAGTAGCCCCCCCCCGCTCCAAGTTCAAACCCAGTGGTGTGAGATCTGGGAACACAGGTTGATGGCAATCTGAACTTCGACCACCAAGTTTCCACAGTGGTAAGGAAAGCCTTTTATGTTGCGTGGCTCGTAAGTAAAGGCATTGCATCCAATTCTAAGGATGTTATAACTTCACTGTATTCAACCTCATCAGACCATTAGTAGAGTACAATGCTCCCTTCTGCATGTTCCTCACCTGACACCTGCAGCAGCTGGAGAAACCACAGAAGTTTCTCACCAAGGATATACAGGGTCTGCAAACCTTGAATTATGTGGATAGACTGAAAGCCCTGTCACTGTATTCTGTACATTGTATAGGCTGCTGAGAAGTCACTTGTGCCTGGTCTAGAGGGTGCTCTCTGACCCTTCTCTGTTGGAAATGCTGCACATCTGCAAGTCAAATGGCACAAGAGTCAGTCGCTTTAGGTATCTTAACATAGCCTGTGACATTAACAGAACATGCTGGAGAGACAGATTTATCTCCCATAGATTGCTGCTACTCTGGAATAAACTTCCAATTCACGTGAAGCAGAGCTCCTCACTGACCCTATTCAAGTGCAGCCTGGACAAAAGGATGGGAGACCGCAAATTCACCCCAGGGTGGCACCCATGTCCTTCATGGACGTGGGGCGGGGGGAGTTGGTGTTTATCACAGACTTGCTGTGCAAATTATGTCCATCTAACCAAAGACAATTGATGAAACTTGGGATTAACATGGCTAGGCCTGTAAAGACTCTAGGCCGCTAGCCTAGTAACCTCCTGTGATCCTATGAGACGTGCATAATACTTAATTGAACAAATCACTTAAAGTAATTCAACACTGGCTACAAGTATTTCTGTCAAGTAGTACAAGAATTATTTACTGTATGTTTATTCATTTGATAACTAGGTAAGCAAACCGGTCAGCATATACTACAAGTGAGTTTTTTCAAGATTGCTTACATTTATATTGCTGGAGCACCGCAGGCAAATTGTGTGCAGCAGTATAATTTACTATCACGTTAACAACTGAAGAAGTAGGATGAACCACATGACACTACTCATCCAGGTGAGTCATATGGTTACTACTCTAGTGATACTTTTACATTATATTTAGGGGAATTTATAAGCATTAATGTAATTCACTTTTAAAAAGCAAATAGTTAAAAGTTAATAAGACCACAGTTTCTGCACCAGTCTGCATTTTCTGAGTCATAGGAAGTAAGAAACTCTAATGTCTGGCATTACTAACTGACTGTGGTTGTCAGTGAATTATGAGAAAGTCAAACTTTTGGGTGGGTAGAATAAAACACAATGCATATTTGGGGATCTTATTAAAAAAATGAAGGGGGTCGATTTAGCATTCACTTTGAGGAAAAAATCTACTTGGCTGTATAAAACTATGTTGTCATGTTTACTGTTTAGCTTATTGTATGCTAAATGCTACATCAGTAACAGTGTGGTTGAATAGATAGTCAGCATCATTGAATCACTTATGTATTATTCTGCAGCTATTTATTTGGATCTGTTCATGAATCACAAGTCAGGCCTCTATACATTTTGATGACCTGCCCACATTTTTGTTAACAAATAGGTGAATAAATAAATCTGCTTCCACAAAACAGTAGCTTAAACAAATGCATGGCATTTCAGTGTATGGTAGCAGATCAGTAGGCAAGCATTGTAGTGGCCGGATTTTGCAACTTAGTAAATGGAGACCAAAGATCTAATTCGAATGGTATCTGAAGTAGTAATAAAAATAATTAAAAAAAATCTGCTTTTAAGCAAGCTGCAGCAAATCAAAGGTACATTTTATACTTCTGAAGGTAGAAGTTTAAAACAGTGCAGTACACTATAGAGGCTTTCAGAAGTACATTTGTTTTATGAGTGAATAATAAACTGTCACAATTTTAACATGTCAACACATTTAAATTCTACAAGATATTGTATTTAACTTGTTTTAATGATGGTATATGTTTGTTATTCTTGAAGGTTGGACGTCGAGCTGGCAACTCGGCGTTCGTGAAAATCTACTGCCAATCATTAGCGGACCGGAGTTCCGCTGTGGCAACCCCTTACTGGGAAAAGCCGAAAGACAAACAACAACAACATATGTTTGTTATTCTACACATTATATGTATTAATATTTGTATTAATCTATATATGTACAGCTTATTGTAATGTGATATCAATGTTTTTACCTATGCATATGCACTTTCTGTTCCTTTATTTGTGGTGTTTTTCTTCCTGGACCTCCACTAAAATGGATAAAATTATCCGGTTAGACTTTTTCCCAATGAACAAATGTCAGATGCATAAATATATTTCTCTTCCTAAGTTAGAAAACCTTAAATACAAAACACAGATATTGTTGATTACTCTGTACTACACTACACTGTAGTTATAATGTTAAGTACACTTATTTATTTTCATTCAACAGATCTTACGACATTGCATAACATCTGAATAATGAATGTACACAATTATGTGTAATAGTTGTAATTAACATTCATTGCTGTTGTAACAAGTAGCATAGTTTAATCTTTCAAATGTCTTATTCACTATACAGGAGCTCAGGAATATGGGCTAGTGACTTTCTCTATAGGAATAATAGTACATCCCGAGCTGTTTTTCCAAAATTCTTTCTTTAAGAATCATACCTAAAACAAATGTTCATAATTCTATAACCATAGCAGTCACACAAAAAGTATTAAAAAAATGTTCATCACACCCAGGTCTTCACAATAGTGACCCAAATTCACTGGAGCTGGCTTGGGGGAAGAGAAGAGTGAGCAGGTGTTGGTACTTTGCATCTCGGGGGGGGGGGTCACTCATCCCTCTCTAACATAGATGACAAGCAGGTAGGGTATTTAGTTTAGATGCTTTAATACATAGAAAGACAACAGGATGGATAGCAGCATCATAAAATATAAACAAATTGATTAACAGACGGTCCTTAGATACATACATGCTTACATCTCAACAGCCTACTACAGAATGGGAGTCAGGCTCACACGTGTTCAGTATTTATACACTTGTGCAAGCCCTTGGATAGCTTCTTAAAGATACATACATTTATATTATTTATTATTTATTTATTTCAGTTTGGTGACCGGGAAGGTCCACTGGGCTCGAGAGCCCATTTTCAGTGGAGGCCCAGGGAGAAAAGCTCCACAGTACAATGTTACGTCACATAATGAAAATACTAGTAAAATACAAAGAACAATTATTACAATCAAACTAGATGGAAATTCTACAAAAACAGTTGGTATACAGTATGAATTAATTTAAAATTAAGCAACTAAGATGTTAAGAAGAATTGTCCAGGAGGACGACAGGCATAGAACATAAGGATTAGAAGAGGGGATGTTAGTTACATTAACAAATGTATGACTAAGAGGCAAATTAGAGAGGTAAAAAGTTTAGCCAGGAGAGAAGGAGGAGGGGAGCTTGGGAGGTATAGAATGAAGAGTACAGTTATATTTTCTTTGAGTGTGCAGGTGGCAGTGGAGTTGTGTTTTGAAGGAGTGTAGGTTGTCACAGGTCCTCAGAGTAGAGGGCAGGGCATTCCATTTTTTTAGCTAGGGTAAAGGAGATTAGAAGCTGAACAGCTGGGCACTTTGATTTGCGGATGGTTATAAGGTTTTGGTGAGAAGATCTGAGGGGTCTGGGGGGGGTATAAGGTTGAAGAATATTTGATAGTGCGGGGCAGCTGCTAGGTTGAAATATTAGTTTGTGGGCTAAGACAATTTGGAGGTAGTCTAGTTGATTAGGGAGTTCAAGCCAATTTAAAGTTTGAAGGGAGGTGCAGTGATGGGAGAGGGAAGTTGCCTTGGTGGCGAATTTGGAGATTTTATTGTAGCATACTTCCAGTTTGGTGGTTAGGGTGGAAGATAGATTTGTAAACAGAGGAGCACCATATAGAAGAGATGGGAGGAGATAGGTAGTGGCCAAGGTATGTCTAGTAGAGGGGGAGAGGAATTGTTTGTTTCTGCATAGGAGGCCGAGTTTTATGTGGGTTTTCTTGATGTTAAGTTGGATGTGGGTATTGAATTTTAAGTGTTCATCAATGGTGACCCCTAGTAGTTTGGCGGAGGGAACGATGTCAGTGATGGAGTTGTTAAGGCTAGTAATTTGAAATTAGTTTTTTTCAGTGGGGGTGGATTTAGAATGAGTGAATAGAAGAATCTTAGTTTTGTTAGCATTTAGTGAGAGGTGGTTTTGGTGCATCCATTTTTAAGTGGTTGAGAAGGCGGTTTGAGTTAGTCTTGTGTTCTGTAAGGTTAGAGGCATAGCAGATCAAAGTTGAGTCGTCTGCATATTGGACAATTTTGGTATTGGGAATAGCTCTGTGGAAATCGTTAACGAAGATGTTGAATAGCAGAGGGCCAAGTATGGATCCTTGGGGAACTCCTGTGGGGGTGGGAAGTAAGCTGGAGGAGGACTGGCCCCATTTCATGGCTTGGGACCTGTCTGAGAGGTAGCTGGAAAACCAGGTTAGAGTTTTTGGGGAGATGTTGAGGTTAGATAGATGGTTTAGTAGATGGGAGTGGAAGATGGTATTGAAAGCTTTAGATAAGTAAATACAGATAGATAGACAGTAGATACACACACGCATTGATCTACATCCTCCCTCTTAAAAAGATTTCCCTTAGTAAAATCAACATTAGAGGTAGCATTATTATATAGAATAGAAACAAACACAATGTTCATGTCCAAGTTGCCATGTATCTGTCACATGGTCTGGAGATATGAATGGATCTCATAACATAACAATCTGGACTGAATTTAGCAACAGGGTCAGTCTTCGGTGAACAACTCGTATCAGGAACTTCTGGATTTGTCACAGAAACAGGAATATTCTCTGGAACGTCCTCTGGAATTAGAACACCGGACAACTCACTCTGAGATAAAGAGAGTTTCTCACAGGCTATGTGCTGTGGGATAGGCTTGGGCACCAGTCTCAAATGTTTCTGATTCTGCCTAAACTCTACGATCTCAGCTCTGGGCAAATATTCATCATGACACCAATGTTTGCATCCTTACTACAACTACTTGTAATGGATTGTAGTAATATGTCTGGGTTAAACACTTCATCAGATTGGCTTTGACTGACCTGTTGTTTTTGATACATGGAACCAACAATTTACTACTGATTGGTAATGTGGTTCTGGTTTGTCTTGACAGAAGTCTCTGAGCAGGTGAGCCAAGATGTTTAGCACAAGGAGTGTTTCTGAAATTCAAGAGATTCAGAAAAGCATTGCTATTATCTCGTTTTGACTTCTCTAGCAACTGTTTTGCGTTTCAACTGCACATTCTGCCAAACCATTTAACTGTGGATACTCTGGGTTACTCGTGACATGAGTAAAGTCCCATTTCTTGGCAAATCTTTTGAACTGTTGGCTTGTAAACTGCGTGCCACTGTCAGAAATAACTTTGTGTGGACTACCATGGACTGCAAAATGATGCTTCATCTTAGTACTGACAGTACTGAATGCTAGGTTAGGAAGCAGGTCAATCTCGAACCAGTTTGAGTAAGAGTCTACTAATACCAAATAATGTTGACCATTCCACTCAGAAATGTCAGTGGCTACTGTCGACCAAGGTAGTTCAGAAATCTGGTTTAGCTGAAGTGGTTCCTTCTGTTGATGTGGCTTAGTACTATAACACAGTGAACAAGATAAAAGTACTTTTTCAATGTCTTGTGACATAGAAGGCCAAAATATTAGACCTCTCGCCCTTCTTTTGGTAGAGTCAGTTCCTGGGTGACCCCTATGCAAGATAGTAATGCACTCTTGTTGTAGTGACTTTGGAACACTTTCTTTTGGATCTTTCATAATGATACCTTTGTCAGACAAAACCTCATCTTTGTATGGAAAATAAGGTTGCACTTTTTGAGGTAAATTAGATTGCTTTGATGGCCATCCTTGCTTGATAAAGCGGTTGAGCCTTTGTAAAACTGGATCTGTGACTGCATGATCTCGCGGCTCATCAAGATGTGTGGAAGAAAAATTTCTCATTTCAATGACTTCATAATCAATGTTCTCATTCTCATACTGTTCTGTGGTGTTTCTGAGTGATCTGGATCAACAAGATAAAGAAGTTTGCCTTTCTTATAGACAAGAGTGAAATTATACTTTTACAATCTCAACATCGTGCATTGGAGTCTAGCTGGAGCTGAATGCATAGACTTTCTCAAGATAGTGACTAGAGGTTGGTGGTCTGTTTTGATCTGGATAGGTCTACCATAAACATAATCATGGAACTTTGAACATGCAAATACAATTGCCAAAAGCTGTTTCTCTATCTGAGCATACTGCATTTCATTTTGGGTAAGAGTTCGATGCATAATCAATAGGTTGACCCTCTTGTAGAATGACTGCACCAAGACCAAATTTTGAAGCATCACGTGAAAGAGTAACTGGCTTGTGAACATCATAGTAACTGAGAGTTGGTGGACTAGCAAGTCTCTGTTTCAGGATGTCAAATGTACTTTGGTGTTGCTCTAACCAAGACCAGGATACAGCTTTACGTGTCAGCTCTCTGAGAGGTGTTGAAAGTTGGCTCAAGAATGGAATGAACTTGCCTATATAGTTGAGCAAGAAAACATTGCAGGGCTTGAACACTGTCTAGAGCAGGCATCTCGAGAGTAGCTATTTGCTTTGAAGGGTCTGGTCATAGTCATGAACAGGTAAATAAATGACCAACATAAGTAACCTCTTGTAGCCCGAATTTGCATTTCTGTGGATTGAGCTTAAGATTCACTTGACGTGCTCTTTCCAGAGCTTTCTGAGGTTTCTGTCATGCTTAGCTTCACCATTACCCCCTAATAGTATGTTGTCTACTATAATAGCACAAGGATACCCCCCAAATAATTGCTCCATTGCCCGTTGAAAGACTTCACTCACAGAATTTATCCCAAATGGCATTCTCAAAAATCTGTACCTGCCAAATGAAGTACTGAACGTAGTAAGCAATGATGATTTCTTGTTAAGCTGAATTTGCCAAAATGAACTCTGTGCATGTAAGACAGAAAAACAGTGGCATTTGGCATCAGAGCTGTGACTTCTTCAACTGTGTACATTGTATGATGAGGTCTTTTTAGTGCTTTGTTCAAATCTCATGGATCAATACATATTCAGATGTCAGATGAGCTTTTCTTATGAGCTACCACCCTGGAAGATACCCAGTTGGTTCTGTGACTGGACAAATCACACCTTGTTACACCATTTTATGTAGCTTGGCTTTGACTCTGCCTTGCATGGCTACTGGAACTTATCGAGCTGGCCTGATAACTGGATTGAGATATGGATCTAACTTCATGGAGTACACAACTGGAAGCTTCCCTAGTTTGTCTTCGAAAAGATCAACATAGGTAGAAAAAATATACTGGGCAAAATTAGAGTAGTGGTATTTCAAAATAACTTGATCGACTTCCTTATTAAATGAAAGCAGTCCCATTTTCAAACTGTCTGTGAGCCCTAACAATGAGTGGACATGCCTTTTGACCACATAAAATAATAAATCGTAGCTTCTCCCTGCAGAGTAACATGAAAGTACTACTGAACCTTCAGTTTGAATTTCTTCACCACCATAAGCAATAAGTTAAGCATACCTTGCCAAATCAAGCCTTTCACCATGACACACACTAAATGTTTCTACTGACATAACATTGCACTTGGAACCAGTGTCAACTTTGAGCTCTGTGGGTTTGCTATTCATTCATTCATACAGTACAAAATACTTAATTCTTTAACCTTAAATCTATTCCATTGACTGTTTCATAAAGCACTGACACACCATCAACATGAAGAGTAGGGTTACAGCTCTCTAACTGATCTTGAAATGCTTCCTTTTACTAAAAGAATGTGGGTCTTTTGATTTACAAAACATTTTGAAATAATTCCACTTATTGCATTTATGGCATTACTGATCAAAAGATAAACATTTCTCCCTTTTAGATTCATGATTTCCACCACAATTACAACACTTGGCAATGAAACTGGGTAAGCACGCACCCTCACCCATATGCCTGTTTGCTGACTCACTGTGCTTCACTGAGACTGTGTGAACTCTGGAATTTGCTGGAAAGTTCTGAGGTTTACTAGTGAGTGCTGCAGGGGCTACAGTTGCTGCCATGTGCTTGGGCCTGTTTCTTTTAACCATGTGCTGCATACTATGAACATGAGCTTTGTCACTGCCTTCTAGAGCTATTCTCATTTGTAAGCATATTTGTGTACTTTTCTGTGAGCTCATACATCTGACAAATCTCAATGGCCTTATTCAAAGTTAAATCACTGTCATGAAGCAAAATGTTTATCACAGCATCATCTTTTATACCACACACAAGTCTGTCCTTTATCAACTGATCCCTTAAATGACCAAATCTGCATGTTTTAGTTTTGAGAAACAAGGTTGTTGTTTATGCTGCAAAAGTTTCACCAGGCGTTTTATCCCTTATGTAAAATAAGTGACTCCACTGTAACATTTGTCTGGGGGTTGCACATTCTCTAAATTTATGTTTTAAGCACTCAAGGTACTCCCTTGACTCAGCCTGTACAACAATATGATGTTTTTAACACTCTCTTGCATATATAGTAGGTGCATACACAAATGAACGCTCCCTTTCAGTGGCTTCTGACCCAGCTAAATTAAGCAGAATAAATGCCTTTGTACTGTCATTTTTATCAGAAAATGCACTCTGTATAAAAATGTTATATTCTTCCTCAAACACTCTCCAGTTCTCTGCAGTATTATTGTCAAACACAAGTGCACTGAGTTTTCAAAATCCATCAGCCATGCTCACAAAGTATGCACAAATACACTGAAAACATGGCCCTTATAATTATGTATGAAAAAAAACTGTTCTATGCTTGTAATAACATTCAAATGCACAATAAAATCTTCAAAATACTGTGATTTGTGAAATATGCTCTGTAATGGCTGTATTTTGCAAAATAACTGTACTTTAATATTGCACAAACATTGAAACACTTTACAGACTTCTGATAACTCAGATATATTTAATGCGAAAAATATGTGCTTAGCAAAAATACGGTAATTTCCTATTTTTTTTATTCATTTTATGTAGTTTGGACTTTATTTCAAACATTTCCACAATAATTTGAATATTTTTATCAATATAGGACATATCAGTTTATTTGAATATTGTTTAGAGCATTTTGTATGCCCCGTTTCATTTTTTGCAAATAAGAAATAGTTTGAGCGAGTTTTAATATCTGAAATTCGTTTCTGACCTGTTTTGCGAATTATGCATGCAGTAGGGATGATCCAGTCCTTTATAATCCTCCAGTCCCAACCGGGTGCCTCTCGAAGTTAAGTGGAAGAAACTGGAGCTCTTTCTGGCAACAAGTAGTTTTGGCCATCCTTCTTCTAACGTTATGTGTCTTTAGACATGCTGCTTCTGACACAATGTTTCTAACATAGATGACAAGCAGGCGTGGTATTTTGTTTAGATGCTTTAATACATATAAACACATCAGGATGGATAACAACATAATAAAATATAAACAAACTGATTAACAGACAGACTCTACATACATACATACATCTCAACAGCTTACTACAAAATGATAGTCAGGCTCGCACGTGCTCAGTGTTTACACACTTGTGCAAGACCTTGGATGGCTTCTTAAACATACGTACACACACAGTGAGATTAGGACTATTGTACACAGTGGCGGATTTAGGCTTTGGCGCAGGGGCGCGTGCCTCCCCCTTTTTAAACTGATTGTATAGCTTGGCTAGGACATCGGAAAGCATACATAAAGTAGCTTTTTTAAAAAAAAAAAAAAAAGTACGTACATATTTGGTGTTGGCTCCTTTAAGGAGGATACCAGTCACGCGGAAGTGAGCTCATGGTATGTCCGGCTGTCTGCAAGCGGGAAATGTGCAGTAATGAGCGAGCGAGTGGAAGAAAACAACAGTCGCAAATCATTTAATGGATTATCGCCATGAAGGAAATGTAGTTGGACTTGAATCACTTGATCAGGTAAGAGAGTGTGTGAAGTGTACTCAGTTTTATTGAATTTGGGTATCTTATCAGGAGTGAGAATGGCTTTGTGAAGGAATTTCCAAGTAAAAATGCTCTAATACTGAACCCAGTATGTGTATTTAACTGAGGATAAAATGTTTGCCTTCTCTTCATTGATAACCTTGATAATGAGATTCCAGTGTTTAGCAGTTAAAGGGCGTATTATTATTTATTAGTATATTATATAGTTTAGATGTTATGTTATCAGTTTTATAGTTATTGGATAGTAATTTAGAAAGATAGAATACTAGAGTAGGTTGGGATTGAAATGAGTTTTTAATGATTCGGCAGAGCTCTTTTGAATAAGTCAGGGTACTTTGTAATGGTAACCAATCCTGCATTGACAAATCACATTCTTTAAAGATTTGTTGTGTGTTTAATGTGTCTCGTTCCTTAATATAATGCTGCCAACAGATTAATTTCTTATCTTCCCAGGAGCTGAAAATGTTAAAATGTAGTTTATCTGGGTAATTTTTGAAATTCTAAAAGGTATTAGCAAGTTGAACCATATCTTAAATGCCAATATTAGAAATAGCACATTTTCTGAAATTATTAAAGACATGGTTTGAAGAGTTTGGTTTAGTAGGTTTGGTTATATTATATTGAACAACATAACAAATAAGATGCCAAGTTTTATAATAAGAGTTACCTAAAGAGAATTTTGATAGTAAAGAAGTTTCTCTTAATAATACAATAAGATATAAGGATTTCCAATTTGATATGTAGTTTAAATCAATTAGATTCATGGTATCCTTTAGTAGAGATGCTCTAATATAAGTGGCAATGTCTGGAAACTTTATGCCACCTTGGTCCCAAAATCTAATATGATGTTGATGGGTCTATATTATAAGAGTGAAGTGACTTAAGAGTGAATGCTCTTTTCACGACACGCCGAAGTCTGAAAAAGAGCAAAGTTATGGAACAGCAATTTGTTTCCCAGGGGAAAAAAAATCACTGGGCCATTCTCAGGACTTTGCTGTTTTCTCCACTGTGGTGCGATCTCAGAGTTGGTATATTTAAGTAGGGGGTGTGGGGGGCACAGCCCTCACATCAGGGGGTATGTGGAGCAAAGTCCCCCCCCCCACTTTATTTTGCCTTTATTTTTTTTTTTAAAATCACTGTTCCATAACTTTGCTCTTTTCAGACTTTGGGTTTTACGTGTCAACGACAGAGCATTCGCTCTTCTAATATAGACCTGATGCTGATATGCAATTCTATTTCTTTTAGGATACCATAAAACATTTATTAATAATGCATTCATTTTTCTAATATATCAATTTCCAGGAAAGCTGTTAAGAGCTAACACTATGTATAATATTTTTGGCAAAAGAATAATTTTTATTAACTGTAGCCCGTCTTCAAAGGATATGAACAACTTATTCCATCTGTTTATGTGATTATTTATTAAAGATATAATGTTTTATATAAATAAATAATAACATTTAAATTATTATTTAAAAATAATAATTTTATACAAATAATATGTTTTACTTATAATTAGTCCGTATAACTGTACCAAAGGTATTAGATAATGTTATACCAAGGTAGTCTAGCTAATAAATTCAATATTTCAAAAAGGTAATCCCAACTGACAGAATCAAAGGCCTTTTCTATATCCAGACATATCAACAAAGCTTCTTCATTGTCTCTGTTATGAATTCAGTAAGGGTGAGTATTCTTTTAATATTGTCATGAGTATGCCTTTTATTAATAAAACCTGTTTGGTCATTATGTATCAATTTCGATAGTAGGAATTTGACTCTATCAACAAAAATGGACATGAATATCTTATAATCATTATTTATGAGAGAAACTGATGTATAAGACTTTTAAAATTGAGGATCTTCATTAGTTTTAAGAATGGGGGTGATTGATGACTGTCTCCAGGAAGACAGTATAATATTTTGAGTTTGTATTTCTATTGGTAGTTGGACTTGATCAGGTAAGAGAGTGTGTGGATTATCGCTGCTAGCGGGAAATGTAGTTGGTAGTTGGACTTGATCAGGTAAGAGTGTGTGTGTGTGTGAAATGTAGTTGTTAGTTGGACTTGATCAGGTAAGAGAGTGTGTGGATTATCGCTGCGAGTATTACACTTTGTGTGTTTGTGTGTGTGTTGCTAGGCACAGGTGTTCACTGAACTGTTAACCTTCTACTTATTAATTAATAATAGAACTCTTAAGTACTAACAGAAAAAAAGAGAAAAAGTGTAGGGAGAAGGCATATAGTATATGCCTTCTCCACACCTTTTTTCCTCTACTTTTTTTTCTGTTAGTACTTAAGAGTGTCTCTCTGTGAGTTCTGTTATAGTCCAGGCATGATGTCAAGAAGCCATGCCATCTTACCATTGTTGTCCCCATTACAGTGGCATGAGGATGAATCCTGTCTTTGCAAAACAAGTGTGACATATTTTATTTATTTATTTTATTTTACATTTGATAACCAGGAAAGTCCGTCTGGACTGGCAGTCCTTTTTCAGCAGAGGCCCGGGGAGAAAAGCCTGTATTACTCAGTCAGTAGGAGGAAGTAAATCTGTTGTATAATTCATACTAAAGTATCAATAAATGTCAAACTTCTGAGAGGTTGCAATGATCATGCCTGCTGAAACATTTAGTCCAACAGCACCAGTCTACTTTTTCAATATATTTTTCATGACCAATATAAGGGTAGGTTGTCTTTTACATTCTAACTAGCTACTTCACCTGAAATACTATACATTTTTTTCATTTACAGCAAAGTTAAGTTGTCAGTAGCTAGCCAGTTCAGTGGTGCAGAGGGATAAAGCTTTGACTGTGAATCAGATGTCCTGGGATCAGTCAGCTGGGTGCTGAGGAAATCAGCTGGTGTGGGATTCATTAGCAAATGCCATCTCATCCATGCATGGCTAACACCCATTAGAAGTAAGTACTGCATCATGAAATAAACAAGGGCCAGGGCATACTCACCCACCAAGGTATGCTATTTTGGAAAGCAGTCATCATTTAGCTCATGTGCAGAAACAAGACTGAATCATTGGAATGAAGCTGTAGGATACTACACATCAAGCTGCTAATCATGTCAACAGGGACAGGTAAAACCTTGGAAGATTGACTTTGCCATGGGGAAACAGTGAGTCAGCTGGATAATGGGGGAGGGGGTGAATAATCAAGTAGTGGGAAGGCAACACAACAGGAAAAAGTTATCCATTCAAAAGTAACTTCTGAATTTGTGTAAACATGAGGATATTCACATAAATGACAGACTGAGCAGCTGGTGGCAAGTTGTTCTGATACACACACACACACACACACACATTCTATAGTTTCTCAAAAAAGATACAGAAAAGACTACTTGACTATCCTAAAGAATTATATTTAGCTTTACTTTATTCAAGGTTATCAAGAAATGCAGTTAGAAAAGTTTTTCTGGAGAAATTTTGGACTTTCACTCAGTGGATAATCAGTTGCTCCCCATGTGTCTCCTTGATAGCTGGGTCTAATAATGCCGACTTTGCTACAATTAGAAGATAAAGGTATTTGAGGTTGGTATCATACTGCTGCAGAGGGATTCATTTCACCTACTTTATTTTTCTTCCTGATCCTGGAAACAACACAGGACATGCAGTGGGCTTCAATTCTGAACTCTCTCTCACTTCTGAAAGTGGCTGACATCAGCAGGATTCTCCACCCACCCTTCGGCAATATTGTATGTGTTTCTCTGGTCTTCACTGGGGAAATCAAGCCACATGAATGTACCCTGAGTATTTGCTTCCCTCTTACCCACAAGAATGGGTATGACCATTCTTCCTACTTGCATCATCAAGTTTTTGAGCCAAACTTGGGTCACCTGGGCCATAGTCAGGATTCTGTCCATCTATACCTCCAGTGCAGGGTCAGTTAGAAAAGTTTTAAAAATAAAACTTATCTTATGAATACATATCTATCTATATATCTATATATAGACACAGTAAGACCATAAGATTAGTTGTGAATGCAGATATTTATATAATAAGGGAGCCTGGCCTGTCTACAAAGCACTATTGGTTGACATCCCATTTGTGTCATCACTAGTATGTGACCAAACAGCCTTTCAATGTAAAGATAAATTAATGGTGTAACAGGGATTTCCCCTTTCCCTATGTAGGCACAACTTCAGGGTTGGTACATGTAAGTGCAAAGGAAATCTGCGGCACACTCACCTGCACTAAAATGCTGAAGACCACACTGCCAAACTTCTGAATTTGCCTCCCCTGCAGGACCCATATTAGCACTTGTTCCTGGGCTTAAACTGGTAGGGATATTCAGTATTCAAGACTTTTGGACAATGTGCTTGTTAGCATTTTGGTCTTCTATATTATGTTACTGGGATTATGCATTTTACGACTGTGGACTTGGACTTCAACCTTCTGATAGTAAACCATATGTATTTATGGTTACCTGGCAAGTCCGCAAATCATGCATCATTTCTGATCATCTCATAAAGATGTGATAACAAATGTCTGAAGCTTCCCAAATGAAAATGGCATTTTGGACACAAACATCCTCATAGAGTGTTTTGCAGGATGGCTGCACCCCACATTCCCTTGCCACTTATATATACCAACATGAGGAAAGGGGACATGCATGTTGCACCATTAATTCATATCACGATTGGAGGCTTCAGTCTTCTGATAGTAAACCTTTGTGTGTGTGTGTGTGTGTGTGTGTGTGTGTGTGTAAATTTATACATATGACACATTCACAAATATATTCAGGTGTCATTTTTGAAGTAAAAAATCAGCTAATTAAACATTACCATCTTTTTTTCAATGCAGGATGATGAATAGTGGGGTTCAGGGATTTTTTTTTTTTTTACATGTTTTTATTGATAACTTACATGTCAGTTAAATGTCATGTATGTGTGTGTGTGTGTGTGTATATATATATATATATATATATATATATATATATATATATATATATATAAACCTCCTGTGTAACCTAAAGCCATACAGTTTTTTATTGTTTGAAAGATGGTGATGCAGTTCTTAACATTTCTGTATTTTTTTAACAATGGAAGTTGCTAGATGTTTGCGGTTTGCTTTGTTAATGCTGCCCGGATTGTGTGCATTATGTGTAAATGTGTATCACTCCTGAGTGATGTAACAGTAATTACCTCAGCAGAGCACAGATTTTGGAAAAGTTGCCTAGTTTTTTTAATGAGACTGGAAAATGTATGTATCATTCTTTGCAAATGTTCCAGAACTTGTCTGCTGTTTTAAGTGTAGTGGGTAATGTAGACAGAGTTCGCACTGTTCAGTTTTTAAACCTTGAATGGTACATTGGAATCAAAAGTAGTTTCCCTTCTGTGGCAGTGTACAAAGTTTCCTGTCTAGTAGAACACTCTAGTATTATAGCCTTAGAAAAGCAAAGTGCAAGGTGTCAATACAGATAGCTACCCTGGAAAACTGGAAGCATTTTGTCTGGTTCATTATTTGGAACTGGTCATTTTCAGATATTTATACTGATTGGTAATGTGTTCAAATCATGGTGCTTGGGACACTTTTATAGATTAATTCTGATACATCTGGCATTGCTGTGTCCAGTTTTGTTTTGAACCCACCAGTTGCATATTTAGGTAAGCAGACTGTCAGTAATAGGACTTTACCAAATGATGCAGCACCTTTAAAAGTTCCATTGGTACAGACTTTGTGATTTGACTTCATACCTGTGAACAGAGTTTAGTAGCAGCACTAGCTGGAAGGGGTACAATTGAATGGTTCGTAACCAGCTGGTTTGTCTTGTTTTTTGGGAGTTGGGTAGGTGGTGAGTTATCTTCTGCAATCTGCCCTGTACTGAGACTTGAATAGCCTGGAGAGAGCATGGTAAGTTGGGTTTTGCAGAACCTAGGACTAGGGTATATATGGTATGGTAAATGGATTCCAGGTTTGTTTTTCTAATCATATCAACCAGCTGGTTAGTGATGGCTATAGAACAATAGTATAAAAATGCTTACAAAGTCTAGGAAATTGGAAATGAAGTCATTGTTTTTTAGTTACATTAGACCCAAACTTGAGTATGGAATAACTATATGGAAACCATATAAGAAAATCATGAGTGAACTGTAAAGACCCCAGCGAAAATATACCACAAGCATCAATGGAAGTGAAAATTTAAGTTACTGTGAAAGACTAAAATATCTTAACATGATCTCAGATATTTAAGAGCTGATCTTATTCAGGTATATAGGGCACTTAGAGACTACCTCTGGGAATATTTAGGGTTATCAAAAAGTAGTAGCGAAACATCAGACAACCTATTTAGAAGATTCTATAGGAATGAAAAATGTACTAATTGCTTCTCTAAGAGAGGAACTGATGCATGGAAGAGATTACCATATTACATTAAAGCAAGTACTACTTTAGATATTTTTAAGCACAGTCTGGAACTTATGAGAATTGTTTTGGTATATTGGCAGGCTAGAATGGCATTATTGCCCACACTTGAAATATTTCTGTGTATGCAAAATCTAAAATGGGAGAACAAAGGCCCAGAAATCGGGGAAAATATTTAAATATCACTTTTTTAAACTTAGAAAGATGTTGGGATAAGTGGATATGTGTTAGCATGAATTTTCACTGTTTAAGCGAAGCATTTTTTTCATGTTTAGGATTCTAAAGGCTGTGTTAGTGTACATATGGTCAGTCTGATGCCAACTCAAACTGTAGAGAGGGGGTTTATTTACATTTGACAACACATTAAAATCAGTGGCTTTCCAAGGAGTATTTGAATGTTGCAGCTGTTCAAACCAACAATTTTATATATGTGTGTAGAAACAGTCTGTTTGGTTATCACAGAAGTGGCGGTCTGTCTGGGGATGGAAAGGCAGCATAGCTCTTGACGGTATCTCATTATGAGGAATGTTCTTCAGTTTGTGAGTGTTAGCTGTTGCCATGGTATACAATACTGAATCATGTTAAAACAGGAAAACTGTTAAATAAAATAACTGTTTTCTCATACTTATGCTATGAGCATCCTAGATGAAGCTGTTAGTAAATGTTCGTCTCTTGCTCCATATTGTCACATTATGTTCTATATTTTGGAGATGAGGGGTTGAGAGCTATGGGAGGCAGTCAGTGGAAGAAAGCAAATGGCAGAGTTTAGTCTGTGTAGGACATATTGTTTAGCCCTAGTATCCTTTTAGTAAGGCTTCTTTGTGGGCATTCCAGTTGCATGTGTCTGGACAGATACAGGCCAAAGGGGGCATTATGCTCAATGACTGGCCGAAGGAGTGCTGAGTAAATGAGGGCAGTGACATCCTAGATCTAGACATAACCCATTTCTTTAAGCTGTTTAATATAGAAGCACTTTCTTACATAAGTAGACATACTGGTCAAAATTTAGGTCACTGTCCAGATAAGTTTAGAAAACCCAAACAAGTCTATTCTTAAGGTCTTATTGTCATCATAGTTGTTCTCCTAAGGTAGATGACTTCCAAAGGATACAATAATGCACTTACTGGCATTTCATTTTGGTCCATAATTGTGGCACCAGTTGTTTGGGACAAACCATCCAGTAGGATGGCTGTGTAATTTGGGGTTCAGTGACTGCTCCTAACTTGTAGTCATGTGCAAACTTAGTCATTCAGAGCCCTTTGGTATTGGCTTTTACTTCAGAAAAGTTGATGTTAAACAGGAGAGGCCCCAACACAGAACCCTTGGGACTCCACCAGTAGCTCATCTCTTTCTGGAGGTAACTTTGTCAATTTTGCTTTCTTGCATCTCATCTGTGAGCCATGTGGAAATCCATTAGGTGACCATAGTTTATTCCTAGTTTATTTAGCTGTTCTACAATGCCTGAGTGGGGGATTGTGTCAAAAGCTTTAGCTAGGTCAAGGTATGCAATGTATACTATTTTGCTTTCTTATATTGCATTGGTGACCTTTGCAAAAAAGTACATTAGATTTGGTAAGCATGACCTGCCATTGACAAATCCAAACTAAAATGGAAACAGTATTCGGAGGGTTGCTGTTTCCTAATAAGGCTTTCCATGGCTTTGCATATTAGGCTGGCCAGACAAAGTAGATTTTGTGTTACTGTCCTTTGGGAAATGCTACAGTACTTAAATTTGGTTTTTTTACATTGCATATAATTTAACTGACTGTTTTTAGGAATTTTTTCATAAAATGTGTATTTCCTTAACTTGCAATGTTCTTTAACTAACTGAACTTCACTTGCACACACAAAATTATTTACATAAATTAACTTTGCTGGTTTCACATAAATCATTATTTACTTAAATTACTTACATTTGCTATGGGTCTTGGGGTGATATCACCTTCACTGGGATTCTTTGCTATGTTATCATAATGCTTATGTCAGGTATGCCATATAAAAGAACTATGACTTCATATGGGCAACCAAACATATCCTCTAGGTATGTCTTGAAACAACTGGTAGTGTCTGCTAATATGCTGTGTGCTGGATAGGAGTTATGTACCTCCACTAACACAACCACACCAGGTTCACTGGATCATATGAGAATATTAGGCTAACTGTCATGAATGGTAATTATAAGGCTAGCTAATAAGCTGAGATCAGAATCAAACCCAATACTTTGTGTCTGAGGTGAAAACCTTAACCGTTGTGCTCAATCGACCCACCCCCCCATGTTTTGCAAATGACTGTATGTTGCTGTGTTTTCACACATGCTGATACAATATCTTAAGGTGATCCTTCCACATCCCCCTTCCCCAGTGTTTTGCTTTCCTGCCTCCCCACCTCACTTGTCGACTTTCCAGACTGCCCCCCCCCCCCTTCGTAAAATCCTGGATCCGCCACTGGTACATGTCATAAGTGGTGCTGTGGCTGAATGATAATAGTCTGTATTGTGCAGATTATGTCCTTGTCATCTCAGTCATTATGGTTACATCTTATTGAAAAAGCTCTGCTAAGCATAATTACATTTTTTCCATCCATGTTTTGACATTGTAAAGTGCTTCTTGAACTAAACATTGTAGCATATTCTTGCATCTGTAAGTATGTACATGTCTTTAGCATATCCTTGTATCTATAAGCATGTTTTGTTCATTTTTACAGTATGTGATCCTGTTTACCCAGGCTGTGCCTGCAAATGGTCCATTGAGATCAGTGCACTGTACCAGCAAACAGATATGTAAACATAAGTAATTAAAAAAATAAAAATAAATACTTTGTCTCTGTTCTTTAAAGCATTGCAGATTGATGTGCTTTTTTTGCAAATGCTCTTGGCTGTCACATTGAATTTTGTGGAGCAAACTGATTATTGAAAATGTGCAGATATTCATGACTAGTATTACAGACAAATGACAATATCTTTCTTTATCTGTGGCCCATAGTTACATAGTCTATATAGTTCACACATTATCATCTGTAGTCCGGTGCTTAACACCTGTTTCTTTTTTTTTTTTTTGGTGCTGGTAAAATAGTAGTGCAGATATTAAATATATACCACATTTCATCAAGTAGTATAGCAAAGTATTGTAGTTTCATTTCTTCTAGTGCCTGTAACCACGGTCATGTTGGACTAAATGTTTTCAGTGCACCTTTGGTAACCTGAACCAGTCTACCATGTAAAACATTCCGTCAGTAAGTTATTATTGTAATTATGATAAACTGTAGACATTACCATGACCATTCTTGTACACAAATGCCAATATCTTCATTTTCTGTGGCCCAAGTCACAGATTTGTTGCAGCTTTCTTTTATACACCCTTATCTGTACCCTGGTGCATGATGCTCCTATCATTTTTTCCAGCAGGTAAAATATTAATATATATATATATATATATATATATATATATATATATATATATATATATACTGAAATATGCCACATTTTTGTATATTATTGTATTAAGTGAAGTATTACACCTTCATTGCTGCTGAAGCTTTTAACTCCATTTTCACGTCAGATTGTATCTTTCGTACACCTTTTTGAAATTCTTTGCCAGTCCCCCATTTGTCATAATATTAAAAGTATTACACTATAAATAGTGAGATATTTGCAGTATTACTAGATATAGATGATGTACTTATTCCATATGCCTAAACCTACAGATCCCAGTCAGTTGGTTAGTCTGGCAGTTAGATCAGAGAAATAAAGCTGTGAGCTTTTAGCGAGCTGCTTTCTGTAGTCCAAGGTTTGATTCTCTCTACCTCCATTTGCCTACTTTGTGGTATTGAGCAATCCTCTTAACTAGACACTGCTGTGAGTAAACTGGACAATTGAGTTAAGCTCCTCAGTGGTCTCCTGGACCACATGCTTAGTACATACCCATGAACCTATGAACTTTCTTTCACTAACCCTTATTTGTAACAGGTCTAACAAATAACACTGCAGTACAGACAGAGGCATTGTAACAAAATGTGAAAGAAATCATAAGAAAAAAGCATATATAATTCAATAACACACATATGTAGCACAAAGTGAAACATATGGTTAAATAGCACCCCCTTCAGGTGGAACTTCTCCAGAAGCAGTGTCTGACTAAAGCAAGATAACATAAATAAGTAAAAGTGAAGATGCGTATCCATCAGGACTTATTACTGCTATGATAGTAATTTAGTTAATTGCACCTCTGATTTTCTGGATGATTGCATCATGTCTTGCATAATATGCAACAAAAAATCTGTTTATTTACTGATATTTGAATTACCAGGAAAGTCTGATTGGGTAGATGACAATTTTCAGCAGAGGCCCTAGGAGAAAAACTACAAAAGTATTACAGAAAATATTTTAAGAGCAATAATTTTACAATCTTCAAAAATAATACAAACGCATATATAGTTTAAATAATTATATCAAACTAGACATAATGTGAAAACGTTGGTTAACAATAGATACAATTTGTATGAATGGAGATTATTTAATATTCATTGAAATTTTAGCCTGTTTAGAGAAATTAAAGGTAAGTTAGTGCAATATGAAATAGGAGAAAAAACTGGGTTATGGTATATTTAGAAAGTCAGAAGAGAGAAATTGAAGTAAGGAAGTGAAAAGAAGGGGAAGAAGGAGGATTAATGTATGGATAGGTAGTTATTCTTACTTGGGGATACATTTTATCCTGGGATTGAGCAAGAACAGAGCCAGATTTTGGCTAGAAAGTCTTTCAGAATGGTATTAATGGACTGGTGGGTGGGTGTTGAACTGATGGATGCAGGTAAAGAGTTCCATGCCTTGGCATCATGGTATGAGTATAGACCATGCACATCAGATTTGACAGATTTGTGAACAGAGATGAGGTTTTGGTCATTGGATTGTAATGACTGAGTGGGAATATAGTTGGGTGGAATGGTATTTAGTGTTGGACAAGCAGACTGATGCTAGATAATTTAATAGGTTGTGAAGAAACTGTGAACATGTTAGTTGATGGGGTCTTTCTAACCAGTTTGGGCTTTTTATTGCTATATGGTTATTGGTTCTAAAAGGGATATTTGCAGCAAATTTAGCCACTTTATTTTAGCATTGTACAAGTTTTACTTTTTGTGATGTCTAGAGTTTAGTAAGGATGGAAATGCCATAAAGAAGTGAAGGAAGACAGTAGTGTCAAGCTTAGTTTTAGTTGCATTGGTGAGAAAGTGTTTGACTCTGTAAAACATCTCTAGTTTTTGGTGAGTTTTTTTATGCAGTTATGCAGGTTGAATTTAAGATTATCCACTTGTACAGGCATTGTACAGATTTTACTTTTTGTGATGTCTAGAGTTTAGTAAGGATGGAAATGCCATAAAGAAGTGAAGGAAGACAGTAGTGTCAAGTTTAGTTTTAGTTGCATTGGTGAGAAAGTTTTTGACTCTGTAAAACATCTCTAGTTTTTGGTGAGTTTTTTTATGCAGTTATGCAGGTTGAATTTAAGATTATCCACCGCTGTCATCCCTAATAATTTTCTATGAAAAGTGATTTCAGTGGTAGTATTATTGAGAGAGGATTTAATATTTAGTTTTTTCATGAGAGGTACTTGGGGGGGGGGGTAGTTTGTTTTTTGGGGGGGGTGAGCTTGAGTTGTGAGTTACAAAGCCATGTTTCAATGGCTTTTAAAGCTTCCTATGTAATTATTTGGAAATGTGCTAGGTTGTCTATGCATATGAGTGTGGAGTCATCAGCATATTGCACTAGGAAGGCCTGTTGTGTGGATATGTGTAGAATGTTGGTGAGAATGTTAGAGGAGGAGACCGACGTTAGAGACTTGTGGCTCACCGGTGGTGACTGAGTCCTTTCTTATTTGCAGTGGTGATGGACAGGTTGACAGATGAGATCAGACAGGAGGCCCCGTGGACTATGATGTTTGCAGATGACATTGTGATCTGTAGTGAGAGTAGGAATCAGGTTGAGGAGACTCTGGAGAGGTGGAGATATGCTCTAGAGAGCAGAGGAATGAAGGTCAGCAGGGCTAAGACAGAATATATGTGTGTAAATGAGAGGGAGGGTAGAGGAATGGTGAGGATGCAGGGAGTAGAGTTGGTAAAGGTGGACAAGTTTAAGTACTTGGGATCAACAGTTCAGAGTAATGGTGAATGTGGAAGAGAGGTGAAGAAGAGAGTACAGGCAGGGTGGAATGGGTGGAGAAAAGTGTCAGGAGTGATTTGTGACAGATGGGTACCAGTAAGAGTGAAAGGGAAGGTCTACAAGACAGTAGTGAGACCAACTATGTTATATGGGTTGGAGACAGTGGCACTGACGAAAAGGCAGGAGTCGGAGCTGGATGTGGCAGAGTTAAAGATGTTAAGATTTGCACTCGGTGTGACTAGGATGGATAGGATTAGGAATCAGTATATTAGAGGGTCAGCTCATGTTGGACAGTTTGGAGACAAAGCAAGAGAGACGAGATTGCATTGGTTTGGACATGTGCTGAGGAGGGATGATGGGTATATTGGGAAGAAGATGCTAAGGATGGAGCTGCCAGGTAAGAGGAAAAGAGGAAGGCCTAAGATAAGGTTTATGGACGTGGTGAGAGAGGACATGCAGGCGGTTGGTGTGACAGAGCAGGATGCAGAGGATAGGAAGAAATGGAAAGAGATGATCCGCTGTGGCGACCCCTAATGGGAAAAGCCGAAAGATGATGATGATGAGAAGGGTGGGCTGAGATAGACCTAGTGTGGACATGAAGTAGAAGTTTGCTGTAACAAACTGTGTTGAAGGCTTTAGACGAGTCTAGAAATTAGGAGACTTGTTTGTCATTATCTCTAGTTTTATTGACAGTATCTATAAAGGTTAGAAGTGCAGTGTAAGTGCTATGGTAGGGATGAAAGCCATGTTGTGTAGGGGATAGTAGTCCTTGCAGAAAATAATTTAGCAATTTTGATTACTATTGGTCTGAAGTTAATGATGTCTGTTGAATTTTCTCTTTTGTGTATCCAGGGATAATGTGTGATTTTATTCCAGACTGGGGGAAAACTTTTAATTAAAAAAAAAAATCAGCCTGTGGAACTCAGAGACACCAGGGTTCTGTGGAGAAGGTGCTCATTCAGTGAAGGACTGAATCTTATAATATAATTAATATTATTGGCTTCTGCCTAAAAGCGATGGCTAAGTGAATTTATAGCGACAGTTGTTGAAAACAGACCTCTCAACTGTCCCTATTTTCAGGCTTAATTTACACCTTCATGCAGTTTTTTGACTCTCTGTCATCCTATGTGATTTTTTTAAGTTGTCTTACTTAGAAAACCACTCTACATTGCCCATAGACTAGTTTCAAAAATAATTTAAAGAAAGAAGACAAACATTTTACATCTTTCTTTTTTTTGAAGCAAAAATAAATGTGTTTGTATGGTAGAATTTCACAATACATTTAATTAAAATGTATTGATTTTACATTGTCTGTTTGATAATGGGTTCATATTTTTCCATCATTTTTGTCACTCTCTGTCTTTTTAAATGTGTTTCTAAGTAGTATTCACTATTCCTACTGAAAGTAGGAAGAGTTATGTACTATGTGTTATTCAAATTCTATACTAATTATATGTCCAGACTTTTAGCTGGACGTTTTACTTTTCAAGGACCTATGTTCCTATTTTCAGTGTCTGCAGGTTGAGCGGTATGGTTGAAAAACATCAGTATATTTAAAGTGAATTGTTTGAGGGAGTCATATCACATAGGAGGTAAACTGAAAAATGATAAAGGCTGCAGACTACTGTTTACTCTGCTCATTTTAACATTGGTCATTGCTTCCCCAGAAAGTAAGCTGAATCAAGTAATTTATTATGAATGCAGGTTGTACAACTAACCAGTTCTACTACTTACAGTTCATCTAACACAATTTGGAAAGTGAGGATTTTGGTTGACTGTTTAAAGTTTGAATTGAATTTGAAGTACAAAAATAATTTAAAGTTGCAGCACTTGACAGCATTACACTAGCATTAAATTTCGTGCTTGGATGACTGCAGGTCTTTCTGTTGTAGACATTACTTGGTTTTAATGCATTAAAAGACCTTTCAAATCTGAATTGTCCGTCACAATTGGTAGAGCTATATACTGGAATGTAGACGTGTCAGGTGATACAACATCATAGCTGGAACTTCAGAAAGATCAAGGCAGGCACAGATTAGAAGAGAGAATGAATGGTCAGAACAGTTATCTGACAGGTGCTTTTGTCAGTTCCTGGTGTAGCCAGCCTCCCATTGTCAGGTAATATCACTGAAAGGTCACATCCGTGTATTGAAGACCTTTCTCTGTTGTACAGATATCTTCATTTGCATCTTACAAATGGATCATCTTTTGGATTACCTGTGTAGGGTCTTGCATTATCAGCTTGCTAATGAACAGAGCTTCTTGTTGCTCTGAGTTTTTATCATTTGGGTTTTTGTATTCTTGCAACTTCTGGCTGAAATGTAGACATTACTGTGCTTTAGTTGTCTTAGAAACACATCTGTTCTAGTTGCAACAACACTAGTGAAAGTAGGCAACTTTATCTTCATTTTCCTTCCCATCTGCAGAAGAGAAGGTGATAACCCAACAGAGTGCACTGGGATATTTCTGTGTCCAGGAAAGCAAAGTTAACAAGCTTGCTTTGAACTGGCAACACACTTTTCATTATATTTTGACAGTCTGTTTCACACACACACTGTCAGAAATAAGGAGGTATGAAATTCCATAATGTAAAACAATTGACTTACATCATCAAATTTAGTCATTATGGTTTTATCATATAGCTTTATGGCCTCAAAATATTTTGCATTGTAGTAAACACAAATAAGGTAATGATAGTCTTTGAAACAGAATGATTGTGTAGCTACTTTACTCCATTACCTAACTGGTATTTGATGCTGTAACATTTTTACTTTGTCATTTTTACAAGAATGTTGTGAATCTGATGTTTTTCATTATCACTTCAGTCCAAGACATACCGGCAAAAAGTTTGTCATGTGCTTTCTCTTTGCACTTAACTATACTTATATTTATTTCATATGGTCTCACCAGTACTCTGTTGTATAAGTTGTTTAGTACTGTTCTTTTGTTTTGTTTTGAATAATAGATATTGTGAAATTTAATTTCATCAGAGACATAGTGCACTTGGATGGGAAGTGGGACTTTTTTCTCAAATGTTGATATGCTATCAGTCCCATATTTTTCAGCTTTTACATTTCAGGCTCCAGGTCAGTACATTGGACACATTGTAGCCTTTTCTTCAGGCCTTGTTGGGTAAGAAACACAATGTACATTGGTTCCAAGTCATGAGCCAAAAGATTTATCTTGTTGCCAGATTTATACACAATGGCAAGTCAAATCTCTAATGACTGCAGCATTCTCTGTAAGTGTTAAGGTGCTTTATGTAATGGCTTACAAAAATTGCTGTAGTTTCTTCTTGGACCCTTCTCTATCTATACGTATTTTCTCTGAGAATTCCTTAAAGCCCAGGAGCCATAAGCACCAGGCTGATGATGTAGTAATATTGCTACAGTACTTAACTGTCCGACTTCAAATTGCATGCTGTTGGGTTCATCATTTCATCGTAGCAAAGACAGAAGACACAATTGTGTCTTTCAAGGATGAAAAATATTCTTCTAACTCCCAGTCACTTAATGTGTCTTTTTCAAACAAACTTTTCAATGGCACAGACGTCTGGGAGAGATAGGTATGAATATGAATAAGTACTACCATATCCAACAGCCTTCCCAGTAAATGCCTTTCAGATGGTCATTCCATATGAGCAATTGCTATCACTTTTTCAGGATCAGGTTGAATACCATTAATCAGAACATGTGACAAGTATTTGATGCTTGCCACACAAAACTTATATTTAGCTTTAGCTTTATGAATTACTGGTTATTATGTCTTGGCCAGTATAGTGGTCTTTTTTTCAGTCTCATGTCATTCTCTTCCTTGGATTCAAACCAAGGTAATGTTTTTTTTAACCACAGTAATATATCTTGATGTTCATGATGCTTGCTAAACGTTTTGCTGGAGAAATTAAAAATGACTGTCAGGAATCAGTACCTACCAAGTAGGGAGTTAAATTTGTATAGTTTTGAATTGCCTTGTTCAAGTCTGATTTGTCAAAAACCTGGTTAGTATCAAACAGAAAATTAAAACAAAAAATGCCACCCAGATGTCACAGGAAATTTTTAATAGTGTTTTGTTTTTAGCACTTTCATTCCAAGATTGAAGGACCAAGAGTGCTAAAAATAAAGCATTATTAAAAGTTTCCTGTGATATCTGGGTAGTGTTTTTTGTTTTATCACGGATATATCCTCTCCAATTGCCATTAACTCCATCACACCTATGGAACCTTCTGGTGTACTTCGACTTGACACTCATAGCTCCTTATACTGTGCAGACATTTGGAACTTTTATCACCGGTTATGCAGTTTAATTAATTATAGGCAACATATGAAAGGGCAAGTTAAGAAGAGCAAAATGGCACTAAGATTGTTTGTTTAGGATGCACTGCAATAGAGTTAGTTACTAACCCCTGTGTTCACTTAATATGTATATTTTCATAAGTGAGATACATGTGATTGAGGGTATAGTGTGAAATGTCAAGAAGGGAGACAGAAAAGTACATTACCACAGTCAATGTATATTGCACTACACAGTTCATGCTACTAGCTGTTTCTTATCTTTTATAAAAATATGTATTATTTCCATAATTTCATTAATATTTGCCTAGATGAACTAACTTAAAACAGTTGCATAGTATTAGCTGAAACTTTATTATGCTCTAGAAAATTGCCACTGATGCTTGGAAGTTGTCCAGCTTGAGAGGTATTGAACTTTGTTTACTTTAGCAATGCATATAGAATTTTTTTTCATATGTAAATAAATTGTTCAAGAAACAGACACCCAAAAGGAACTGCTTGCCATCATATGAAACTTCAAAACGTGGTTAGCTGTATACCCAGGTTACATTGACTCTGTGACATAAAAGGCTGCTTATAAAAGTCTAGAAAAATGTAAATGTGGATGTTTTGCATTATAGTAATCTAATGCATTGATGTAAAGACTTTGAGAACATTGTTTTTTATTATTGCAAGGTGCAGTTTTTAGTGAATAAGATTGCTGTTCATTATAAGCAGCATTTATTCACAATATATATGTACTTGTTTGGCTTACATTTTTAATATGCTTTTCAAAAATACTCAGGGATTTAAGGATGTATGTAGGATGCAAGAGTTGTGACATTTCACACATACTTGGTGTGAAAAATGGTAATAAATTCTGAGTTAGAGTTCCATCAGAACTGCTTTGTGTGCGTTCAGTGAAATAATGCAGATTTTCATTTTGCCTTGTTTGACACCTGTTACTTTACTGTTCATTCATGGAAGAGGCCACATTTTCTCTTTAGTTACTCATATTTTCTCCATTTTTGTTTTCAGTTTCCTTTCTCCGCAGTACAGGAAATATTCTTGGCATAGGAGTAACTGTTGTAACATCTTGATTTAGTTTTGTAGTTTAATGACTCCAGATGCAGCCAAACCCCGTGAATAAGCCATCATACTGTCCAGTATCGAGATTAATGTAAGAAGCTTTGCCATTTGTAGCCAGTGTTTCAGAAGTCCATTGACATTTTACATGATAGTGCTACTGTATTTCTTCTGTAACATTATGCACAGCGCACATTTCAGTTGCATTTACAAAGAAGTCTGAGTTGATGACTAAACAGTCAACAGTTTGTTTGCCTTGATCTCTTGCAGATACTTCCTCAGACATCCCCCTTTCCTTCTTTTATTCCTATTAGTTTTACAGAATAAAATAAGTAGTCTGCAGTTATTGCATATCTTATATACAGCTGAATGCCTTAGATTTTTAATGGTATCATCATGACCAAGCACTTTCCAAGGCCTTTTACTGATGTATGGCTTGAAACCTTTTTAACATTATACTGTGCCCCAATAGATTTATTCTGCGCATTTTTGTCTTGTTTTAAATTTACAGGCATCCATATCATTATTAAATTCCTTCATTTGAATTATAGGTAAATTCTGCTGCTCTGTACATTCATAGTTTTCCCAAGTGTCAACTCTGACTTTGACAAAAGTTTGCCTCTCACTTAATGATCAGTGCAGCAGAATTTCAGTGCAGTGATGAGCCAAGTTGCATCTGGGTGGTGTTTTGAATTTACCAAGTCATACTCATCTGCATTCCACAAAGGGTAACCCCTTATTGTCTGAGAATTTGCATGTTTTGAATCACTCTGTGCAACTGAAGCACCTAGTACAAGAGCTAAGAGGACCACATGGAGACACAGGCACACACATGCCCACTAACACGAATACTGGCACAGTGGCCATTCATTCACAGGCACTCATGGATCCATTTACACACAGTGACCCCAAAGATATATACGTGCATATGCTTATACCCTCCCATTTTCCCACAAAATGTCATAGCTACATCAGCTATTGTTTTCAGGATAAAGCAGCTCCAAATTTTAAATTACAGCTTATATTCAATTTATAGCTTTCTTCTTTCTTCTTCTTAGGTTTGTGTATTGCATAGACAAGTTTACAGCCCTTTGAATGGCACTCTGCTCCACTGGCCAGTACAAGTCAAACTACAAGTGCTGTTTGATCCCATCCTGGCACCATGTAATGTGGGGCTTCTTTCAAGACTGCCATAACACTGGAGCCAGCCTGAATGTGCCCATATAATGTACTATCATGGCAGCAAATGTAAAAGCGCAACGAACCACATTGTGATAAATGGGTGTATAATCCCACTCATTGCTACCATATAATATGTGATAAGCAGAGGCTGTGATCTGAAGATCTGCACTCTTGCTGCTGCTAATTTATATGGAATGGATGAGCTTTAAACCAACACCGCCAGCACCAAATAATATATGCCAGATAACTGGCCTTAACATATGGTTAATGTACACTGGTTTCCTAGATAATAGCCAACACCTGTCAAACCTGAATAAACATTACACTGCACAGCTACAGAAGAGAGTCATAATCATGGCTCCTCAGGCTTTCACCCACTTTAGACCAAACACAATGTGTTGTAGTGCTAGGCAAGATTGTATGCAAAATAAAAATACATACATACTATTAACCCCTCTTGGAAAATGCTGTCTTTCCAGTACCAACATCCCTTACCTAGTCTTCATGGTAATGTTACCACCATACCTCTCAATTGCCCAGATTTTTGCCTCATATTTTTAGTCTGTTGCTCATAAAATTTGTGATTTGCTTGATTTGTGTCCAAATCATTGAGGAATGAATTCACTAAATAATGACAGGCATTTGAGTTTCAGACTTTGTTTCCTTCAGAAAATGAATGGTAAGACAAAATCTTTTAGTCTAGCAACTTTCTAAGTTTATGAGCAGTATTTACAAATTGTTCCTATTTTGGAGCTTTGCCCTCATTATTTTTAGCTTTGTCCAGATTTTTGTATTCAAAGAGGCTGAGAGCTGTGGTTGCCACCGGATAGACACAGTAGAATTAAAAAAAATGATTACTATTTATTGTTAAATTAAGCCAACAATTTAAATGTGTATGGTAGAAATACCTTGACTGGTAATTCTTCAAAAGGTAAAAGCTAAGCTGTTAGTGCACCTTTTCAATACACATATCTGTAAGCTAATATTAAATCACTAGCCACAAGCATTTCAAATTGAACAAATTATAACTTATTTTAATAAATAAAAGTAAGTACTGCTGTTTGTAAAACTCCAATATGTAAGCAAGCAGCTTTAGAGTTGCAGAAGGGGATACAGGATAAATATATTTAAGCAAACAGCTGGCATAAAGAATAATTCTAACTAACAACTTATTTTGGTCATTTCTACATCAGTAGCTGAAGAGAGATACTGAATTTCTGGCCAAATCAACCTCAAAAAGTCCAAAAACTAGATGCTCAATTCTATAGGAAAAAATGGAAACCAATTGTTCTGTCCAGATATAAGTGCCTCTTCTGCCAGTTGCTTTTTATCTACTTAAAAGTCCTACATAGTTATTACTTTTTTAGGTTCAGAAGTGGAAGGTGCTGTTCCTGATGTCATATACCTCTGTGTGTACTTTGTTTATGTATACCAAAGTCTAAGCCCTCTGCACACCGTACCTTGTATGTTTCCATTCTAAATTGCAATTTATAGACATGGATCACTGTACCTAAAGGAGATGTATAGTAATCCACTTGTATCTGTGAATTATACATGGGAGTGTATAATAAACTGTAATTCCTAGTTCAACCACTGAGCCATGCTCCACCCACAGTCCAACAGCTGCTATACTATGCTGTTTTGCATGACAGAGTGACACAATAAAATTGGACTGTGCTGTGCTATAACCTATGACTGTGTTTCATAAGGAAATCACAGTCAATTAAGCATAACAGCACAGCAGTAATAAGGTGATTTGGTGGCATGCCATCTCCCATTAACATGAGCTCATTGGTATCTTTGTCTGTGGGTGGGTGACGTTTTTGTGTTTTAGCAGGTTTGTTTGCATCATAGGGAAATCTGTTGTCAGTAGGAATTTTCCTGCAGTGCAGTGGAATTTTTTGCCAGTGTAATAAATTAAGATTTCTTGGAACTGAAAATGCATGGTAACACAAAATCTTTTAGTCTAGCAACTTTCTAAGTTTCTGAGCAGTATTTAAAAAGATATCTACGTGTTTGTTATAACTTATGGAGACATCTAGATGATAAAGAGCACTCAAATTACAACAAAAAGGTAAAGGAGTTTGTACCCTAATCTTTGATGCAATCTGCTCATGATCTAATTCTGTTTGCTGTTGCCATGCCATCTGTAGGTTCTTTCAGGACAACCATATTCCTGTTATACAGGTTGTATGGTACAGTACATAGGAAACAGTCCAAATGTGCCCATATCATTTACAAAAACACAAAAAAATGCATGCTGTCTTTTTTGGACAACCATATTCATCTTATACAGGTTGTGTGGTACATTACACAGGAACCAGCCTAAATGTGCCCATATCATTTACAGAAGAACAAAAAAAGCACACTGTCTTTTCAGGACAACAGTATTCCTGTTATACAGGTTTTGTGGTACAGTACACAGGAACCAGCCTAACTGTGCCCATATCATTTGCAGAAGCACAAAATGCTAGTGTGTACATTTCCATTAATAGCTCTAAGAATTTTTGTGAATTAATATTAACAAGTAAAGATAAAATAAGCCCATTCCACTGTACATTTAAATCCTTCTTACACAGGTTCAGAAAATATAAAGGTATAGCAGTTTGGCTGAGTAATTTGTGTAATCCATCCATGCAAACCTCATTTTCCTGTTTTTGCATATGGGATTGGAGTGTCAGTTCTACACTAACAATCATCTAGAGCCAAGGTTTTGTAATCACGCAGATGAAATAGTCTTATTGTTAACATTGTAATTAGCATTCCGTTGTCCACTGAGCCAAGTCAGAAAACATTCCAGATTGAC
The DNA here is from genome assembly GCF_019279795.1 of Protopterus annectens. Lineage (NCBI taxonomy): Eukaryota > Metazoa > Chordata > Ceratodontiformes > Protopteridae > Protopterus > Protopterus annectens. Next base: position 1,137,676,688 of record NC_056743.1, on the reverse strand, counting down.
TTTGACATATAACAGTCAAGGACAAGCTATAATGATGCCATAAATAATTCCTATGCAACATAGCAACAAATACCATGAAACCATCACCTCAAACTGGTTGGCGTATACCCGCTTGTTCCCGCTGCCACTTCTGAGAAAACTGAGTGTGTATTCCTAGCTACCTTGGATCTTGTGGCGAACCCATTTAACTCATATTTACAAGCCACATACCCCCTGATGTGGCCACTGGTCAAATTTAGATCCAAATGGAGAAGAGCCAAAGCCACTGAACAAGAACAAGGGGAACACAAGGGGGGGTGAAGTCATAAAACCACTGCCAACCCAGCATGCCATGCCGTCTCCCACCAAATCAACAGTATCGCAAATAAATTCTGGGTTATAAAAGAAAACAAATTAAACATTAAAAATGTTTGAATAGCAACAACCACAGCCAAATTAAACAAATCAAAATCCATATTATTCAACTGAACATTGTCCAAATCATAGAAATTTGGCTCCAGACTGTTAATATCACTGTGCTCAATCACCTGGAACTGAATTTGGCTAACAGCCCGCTTGACTGTGTGGTTGATAAAACACCTGGCTCTCTCAATGGCACTAGACCTTCTAGCACCCCTCCAGTACAGTCTAGGAATGGTGGCAGACCAAAAGAAAACTGCCTTCATATATAGCCGATAACATATAAGATTCTGGTCAACAATATCTTTTCAGGGGCTTGACCCAAATCGTTTATCCTGAGCAGAATTATCACAATGCTGGGCAAGGCTCCTTCCATGGTAATCTTATGCCAGATTTCCGAAAACTGAAACCAGCTAAGACTAATGAAACCAAAAGAATGAACTGTCCACCACTTATTATCCAAGAAACTTGAGTGACCAGCCAGGTGTGCCAAAGCTCAGATGGATGCTCTCTGAATAAAAGATTGGCCCAGGAGCCAAATCACCTCTTTCCCTGCAACAGAAATAAAAATTAATGAATTAATGCCTGATGTATGACAAAAAGGCACCAGAGACCCACCTTCCTGTTCTTTAAATGACTTGCACAGAGTGCCCTTCCATGGCCAAGTCTGAGGTACACCCTATCCGAAAGGAATGTGAGAAATAACCTTGTGGGTAAATTCCTTTCCCTGCCAAGGCCTACCTAAGAAATGCATTAATTTCTGATGGGTTACAAGGCCTGCATGAAAACCAAGCCTGACCTTTTCTCTAAGGGGGTAATATTAAATAGTAAACTGACCCAATGCACGGGGCAAGTGACTAGCCCACTGGTCTTGTCCAGCTACACCTGCTTTCCTTTTACCAACTTGATCAGTCTTGGATTTATTTAACCAAATCATAACAAACTCCCTGTAGATGACATGATCCTCCCAATAAAGGTAAAGGAGTAGTTCATTGGCAAGAAAAGCACCCATATGCAAAGAGGTGAACAAAGCAGCTATAGAGACAAACAAGTGAGCTTCACCCATAAAAGACTTTGAACGACAAGAGGAAGCAGTTGTCTCCCAGTAAGTTTTCTAGAATCCTGGGAAGGTTCCCACATGTTCTCTAGGCCCTTAAGTATCCTCCCCATAACCCAATGTGCTGACACAGCTTGAAGGCCAAAAAAAAATTTCCAACCATCCCAAAGCTGCAAGGTGTACTCTGACAGTTTTAGGCGAATCCCCCATGGTGGACCTAACCATTAGATATTGCAGCAACAACCATACTCTTCATGGAGGGATGATGAATAAGCTTTCCTAGTATTGATGGCCCAATAATTTTCCAAAACCAATAATACTAGTCTTCTCCAATTAGTCGGACTCCTGCAGGAACTGGGGTACCCTTTGGATATGAATGCTTGGCCAAGAGGCAAAACCAGGCAAACTGAAACCTGGAAAGACTGTCAGCTATAGGATTAAAATGACCAGGGACATGAAATCATGAAAATGACAAATTAATCTGTAGACTCAGCAAAACTAAAAGTCTGATGACCGAGTGGACCCACCTGGACCTGGAAGAAGATTTTTTGAGAGTGTGAATCACTGCAGTATTAACAGAGTGAAAATGATCCTCTTGTCATGCAATCTATTCTTCCATACTAACACTGCCACCCAAATAGTAAACATTTCTAAAATGTAATGTCCCTCCTCCTCTCCCCAGAGCCACTTTCTGGCCACCTTTCAGCAAACCAGCTGCCCATTAAATAACCTTCCATACCAGACCCCTAGCCACACCAGTAAAAAGCTCTAGGTTGGTGGCAGTGGTCCAAGGAGACTGCCAAAAAGAAACTCCATTAAACTGGCTCAAAAATATAAACCATAGCCAAAGGTCATCCTTAACCTGTTTGGTCAGCCAGACCACGTGGTGCTTGGGCCTGTTGGCTCTTCCTACATCCTGAACACAAGTGGTTATATTTGCAAGTGCACCAGCCACATTTGCCCTGACTGAATGCCCAGCAAAACCTTATTAACAGCCCCTCCCCAATATCCATAGATGCCTCATTGTCCATCATGGCACTGAGACATATGCCAGGGTGTCTTGACTCCCACTTGAGGGTACTGTCATGGGCTTTCAACTTCCTGAAGTGCCGATCACAATTCAACCACCCCAAACCTCCTTTCACATGGCAGTGTCTGTGTGATATCCTTCTCAATAATTGCACCGCCCATAAATACCACAAAACGCAGAGACCAAGTATTCCAGTTCTTGGCAAGTGTCCTGGTTGATGCCTTCTAGCTGTCATCAAGTCCTTGTTGGATGTGTTGAACATGCTTTCAGTGTCCAGTATACATTTTACTCCCTCATTATCCACTAGGTCAAAGATATCTACAGACTCTCCTTCATAATGTTATCTTTGACCTTCATGGGAACATGTGCTGTGATACAAGAGCCAGGTGATTTGGAATATGTAAAGTTAAGGGTAGCCATAGGGGACAAGAACTGGGGGATACACTCAACTGTATTGGGTGGGATCTTGCTCTCTGAAACCATGACATCCTCAGAACCCATCTGCAAGTTGGGCAAAGATACTGTGCCACGTGGGCAACATCAGTAGTTGCTACCATTCTCAGACTCAAAGTTGTAGAGGCAGCAAAGTTTCTTTGCAAGGCTAAGTCAGACAACCTAACTCTCCCCTCTTCTGGCAAAGAATTCATAAAATAATCTAAACAATTCTCAGCAGATTGACCCCTACCACTAATATTAAGCCAGACTGTGGAACAGAGAGAATTTTCAGTACATTCTTAAGTTACAGTAATATTTGTTGTAGATATAGTAAGAAGTAAAT